>NC_056733.1:1212828419-1212890919 GCF_019279795.1 Protopterus annectens | reverse complement strand
TATATATATATATATATATATATATATATATATATATATATATATTTAGGTTCAACGACGAATGCTAGGCTGTTAATCCTATGACACCTTTTTAATCTTAGCCATGTTTTCCCATTTGTAAATTATAGGATAATTACCCAGAGAATACAGTCGGGTTAACGTGGCAGAGCATTCTACCTGTCCAATAGGGGCATGGATGCCAGTCCACGGGTACATTTTCAATTCCCTATTCATTGGTTCAGACTGCATTTGAATAGGGTCAGTGATGACTTCTGCGTTACATGGATGGGAAACCTGTTCTTGAGCAGGGGTAGTCTGCGAGACACATACCATGGTGGTCTGCTTATGCTTCAAATGAGGTTAAGGCCCTTGGATTGGATATTTCTATGCTGTTAGACATGAAGTTCTATAATAAGTTAATCAGTACTGGATCAGATGACACCCTGTAAGCCATGCAGAGATCACCTGTCAGTTGCCTGTAGAAGATTGAGTCTGGATATTCCATGTTGTTACTGCTTTGTATTCTTTTTGTGGGGAGCCTCTGTAGGTGTTCCAGTTGTTGCATTTGTCTGGTCAGGTACATACTGAAGGAAGCATTATATTCAGTGATTGGCCTAATGAGGGCTTAGTACAGTGGGACAATCACATCCTTGGACCCGGATGCTGTAAGTTGCACAGTATAGAATGACTTCTTTACAACAGCAGGCATATGATGGCCAAAGTCCAAGCTACTGTCCACATGTATTCGTAGTTCCTTAATCATTGAGTCGACTCTTAGGAGGTGTATTGTCTGTGTGGTAATTCCTGGAGGGGGGGGTGACATTCCAAAGGATACTGTTATCCATTTTTTGGCATTCAGGTTTAGATAATGCCTTTTGTATCAGTTATTAGTTTGCAACAAGCCCTGTTAGAGGATATGTGTGTCCTTGTCGTGTCTGTGATTGAGCAGAGTTTGCAGTTATTTGCAAACATAGTCAACCAGAGGCCTTTGCATTAGTTTTGACTTCCAAAAAGCAGATGCTAAAAAAGAGCTGCCCCAGCACCAAGTCCTGAGGGACTCTTCTAGTGACTGACCTTTCTCTGAATTAAAACTCATATCCTGACTTTCTTTGTTCTGTGTGTGAGACAGCTATCCAAAGGGTGGCAAAGGGATTTACTCCTAGTTTTGCGAATTTGTTGACAGTACCCAAATGGGGAAGCATGTTGAATACTTTGACCAGGTCAAGATACATACTTGCATACATACAAGTATTTCAGACATGATGAATAATGCACTTCTAACCTGCCAATATACAGACAGTGTATACCATTTTGCCCTCATCCTTAACTTTGGTGATGTTCTGAAAACTAATTCTTTCCATGGCTTTATATACAATCCTAGTCAGTGTTATAGGTCTGTAGTTACCCAGGTGGATAACTGTTGCACTCCTCCATTCACTAGGTACAAATCCAACTAGTAGGCTAAGGGTGAACCATGATTTTAAAGGGCTCCAGTGGTCATGCATGCTATTCAATAGGGATCTTAAGATATTGTCAGGCCCCACAGGTGTTTTTGCTTTGGAGAATACATCGACTTGCTCTCTAGTGATAGTTGGGGGAGTTATGGCTGAGGGTACCTCCTGAGAGGTGTTGAGGGGAAGTGGGATGAAATTGGGGCTAAGCTGCTATATCCTTTGGCTCCATATAGGTGGTTATGTTTATAATTAGTTCAGCACATCGTTGTACATTATCTTTGAGGTCGCAGACATGACTGAAGAAGGCTTTCTTGATGCCCTTTGCTTTCAAGGCTATCTCTACCTCAAATATGGCTTTGGTGGACTTCATAAGACTTCTGAGTTACTTAGTTTGATGAGGGGTTTCTTGCCTTGGTGGACATTCTACTTCCAAGTATTAGCCACGATTTTTTTCTTTTGTTATACAAATTGTTGATGTTGGGATTACACCGGGGCAGTTTGTTCTTTGAGTTTGAACTGTGCTTTTTCTGGGCTGGTGCATTTGCCTCACTGCAGCTGTTTATATGATGGTATAGGATTTCTGTGACCCATATGCATGCATATCCACTGCATAGGCAGTGGAGTTCACATGGTTTGGGAGGGCATGACATTTTTCCAGGGTATATCACTCAGTAGTAGTCGTGTTGTTTTAAAATACTTCCTAAATGTTCAAAGGTTTGCTGAGGTCACAGGTTTTAGTTTAATTTCAAGGGATATGGCTTTATGAGCCAACAATACAAGTGAGGACGTTACATGTGGTTTTTGCAAAGTTTCTCCATTTTTGTGAGGATCAGGTCGTGGGTATTTGAACCCCTAGTGGATGTATGTACTTGCTCGTCCAGAGCATATGCATTGACAAAGTCTGGGAATCTGTGGGCTTGCACATTGGAAGTTGTGTATGTTTCCTAATTTATAGTGAAATAGTTGAAGTGATCCAGGAAAGTGTTGGGTTCCATCCAGAGTGACTCGAGTTGGTTTAGGAATGCAGTATTCACTGGGCATAGAGGGGGGACCTATAGCTTGCAATGAAATTGTGTGATACTTTGCTTATGGTGAGTTGGACATGGAGAAGCACAAGTGGAAGCACAAGTGGATCACACTGCTTGAGTAGTTTTGAGGTGTGACTGTTTTTGATGAATATTGAGACACCTCTACCTTTTGTTCTTTCCTGTGCAGTAGTTGGTCTAAATGTGTGGAAGATATTATAGCATATACTGCTGGGTGCTTCCTGCAGCTTAAACCATATCTCTATAAGTACACAGATATTTACATTCTCTGGGGTGAGGAGAGCTTGCAGGAAGTGGATTTCTTTTGTTTAGACTCCTGGCTCTGAACAGACATACCTTTACATTGTTCTGGGTAAGTTCTTCTATGCTATGTTAAAAGTTTTATCATATTGACATTGTCTATAAAAGCACTATGGGGGTGAACAAAGTTTTAGCCAATATTCCAAAGCATAAAGGGAATAGGCGCAGATCATCCCTGATGAAGCAGTGTGGTCTAACAATGATATCCTCACAAGCTGGCAAATGTTGTACACCCTTCAAATGACAACAAAAACTAAAACAATTGTTAAATTTAGTTATCTTCTATTCATATCGTGGCATTATCCTCAGAAAAGGTAGAATGCTGCTCAATGCTAGACTTATAACAGCCTGGGACACAGACTCCAAGAGCTGCATCATATTTCTCCTCATGTAGCCCAGAGATGTACCTCTCATGTCATTTACACCCACCTGTGCAATGACAAAGTCAAACATGATGCTTGCAATTCAGTGACCTGACTGCATACATGATTGGGTGTGTCCTGGCCACTGATAGGCAGCTGAACATGACCTCATTTGCCTTAGCTTAGTGAGTAGAACCTCTGTGTAACTCATGATGGAATTGCCTATGACCACAGCACTAGTCTGTGTGTAAGTTTGCCTTATTGGTTTATCAGTAGAGAAGCCATGAGTTGATACTGTATGTGATGATAGTGGATGCTGCTATAGTAGGATGTTGCCGGTGCAGCTGAGGATCCCGTTGTTATAACTATATCCAGGAAGCCTTGGAGGTTTGGGTAGATTACCTTTAAGAACCTCTGCATACTTTGGATCTATGTGCTTGGTCTTTAATGTGAGTGGTAGACAGAATATGATGATGTGTGTTTCTCACAACCTATTATGTAAGTGAATTGCTGTTATGTGAGATCTTTGTCTCCAGTAACAACGTATAAGTACATCTCTCACACACTGTATCTGATCGTATAAGAAGCAGGTGGTTGTCAATAAACATGCAACAATTGCTACATTGTCTCAGGATGTCGTTTCCACCAAGCTGACTATAGGGACATGAAGAAAGAGCTTAATCATGGTTTCAGATGTTACAAGGCAAATTGTACCAGGGGTTCTAGAACAGGTTCACCTGGATCCTATTTAAGTCAAACTACAATGTTTAAGACAAGTCTATTGCAGCACTGTCCATCTATGAGCAAACCACACTGATGGGGTAATTTAGGGGATTGTAGCAAGTTTGCATGGGTGCCATTATGGCTAAGAAATACAATCTTAGTGTAGTCTCACAAAGCAATGCTCTTCTACTGACCAACCAGGTAGTCATCATGCAACCAAGTACTCAGGAGATATCGGAGGCTGTTTTTTATTGAGAAAAAAGGCTTCATTGCTGAAACACAGGATTGAACCAAGGACCTTTAGGTCTTCAGTCTAATACTGTCCCAGCTGAGCAATTTCAGATCATTCAAATCCTCTTTATTAGACTTTCTTGCCTTGATTATCCAAGGCCTATATATTCAAAACTAACCTTTTGCATGCTAGCTCAGCCCACCCTTTTTATTTGGTTTTCTCTTTTTCATAGTATTCTTTCTTTATGTATCTGTTTATGTTCATTCTTTTTTTTTTTAAATCAGGCATGTATCTCTTTCATTACTGTCATTCTTTTGCTTTTTCTGTCTTTTTGCGAATTACCATTCTAACTTCACTATACTATACCTTGAACCTGTTATTCCTTTGCCTCCCTTTTATTTAATGGCTTGGTGCAATCCACCCTTGGAAGGGAAGCAAATTGTCAATTATAGCTAAATGTTGAACACAGAGCTGAACAAGTGACCCATCTTAGTACCAAAAGATTGCCAAATTCTGGTAATCACGGCCACACAGGTAGAAACCGCACTCTCCAAAGCTAAGAATACAGCATTCATGGAACCAGATGACATCCCGGACTGTGTACTACATGAACTACAAAATGAACTGGCACCTCACCTAAGTGTCATGTTTAATCATAGCCTCACCTCAGGCTTCGTGCCCACTGAGTGGCGCACAGCTACAGTTATCCCACTCCACAGGGGGGGATCCACCTTGGATCCCAGGAACTACCGCCCCATTAGTCTGACGAGCTTGATCTGCAAGTGCATGGAAAGCATTACCATGGAACTTATAAACAAAGACATTGGCAACCTTCAAACACTGGACCCCACCCAATTTGGGTTCATGAAGGGCCAATCTTGTCTCCTGAACCTGATTGACTTCTTCAAATCAGTCTCCAGAGCTGTGGACGAAGGTAAGGTGGTCCACACAGCCTATCTGGACCTCATCAAGGCCTTCAACACCATCCCCCACTCTGGAATCATAGATAAACTTACTAAGCTGGGCATAAATCCCTACGTCACTTGAAGGGTTGCCAACTGGCTTACTGACAGAACCCACACTGTAAAAGTAGCCAACAACAAATCCAGCTCCAGGCAAGTGATGAGTGGAGTACCTCAGGGTTCAGTCCTGGGACCGCTCTTGTTTAGCATTTACTTCTCTGAAGTACAGGCCAACACTAAGGGACTCTGGCTAACAAAGTTCTCAGATGACTGCAAACTGGGAGCCATTATTGAATCCCCAAATAATGTGGATATTCTACAAAAGGGCCTTACAGAAACATCCTTGGTGCCAGAGCCATGGGCTCAAGCTTAATGCCAAGAAATGTATAGTTATCCCCTTTGGGAAAAAAACATGTACCCATGAATTACCACATAGGTGGCAGTACACTAAACACCGAAAGTGTGATGAGAGACTTAGGGACACAGGTGGACAGTGGTCTCACCTTCGATAACCACATTGCCACAACAGTTAGGAAATCCTTCTATGTGGCACCCCTCATCACTAAGGGGTTTTCATCCAGAATAAAGGAGGTCATTGTCCCACTGTACTCATCCTTCTTTAGACCCATTATAGAGTACAGCACCCCATTTGGTATGTACCTCACAAGACATCTGCAACTGCTGGAAAGGCCGCAGAAATACTTCACTAAAAGAATCACAAGCCTAAAGCAGATGCCCTATGCTGACAGTCTGAAAATACTCCAGCTATACTCTGTGGCATATCGTCTACTCAGAGGTGATCTCTGCTTAACATACAAGGCCATGTCAAACCCTGAGCTGTTGGACATGCTCTACTTAAAGAAATCCCAATCCCTCAGAGCCACACAGTCCAGGGATCTAAACCTTGTCATCACAATGAACAAAACATGCTGGAGGGATAGGTTCCTGACCCAGAGACTCCCCATACTCTGGAATAGACTGTCCATACATGTCAAGCAGCGCACCTCTTTGGCCCTCTTCAAAAGGAACCTTGACGGTTGAATGGGAGATAGGAAATTCACCTCTGGGATCACGTCAGTCACCCTGCTAGACAGGGGTCCAGGAAAATAAATATTGTGGGAAGAAATATCCAGGAAATTATTATGGCCAGGCTTGTATAGGTCCTACGGCCGATAGCCTACTACCAACCTATGACTACCTGTACCCAGGCTTATATCAGGGAACACGTGTAAGTGAACAGTGCCTGCTGGTCTTTCATGGGCTGTCAAAAGTCAAGGAACAGCAGTTGACATCCATGTTTTACATCCACAAGAACACATGATAGTAGCAGCTGCAACTAATTACTCTCTCCTCCTCCATACTACCCTTATTAATTTCAAAGCTGTAAGGTCAGCTAATCCACAACAACCAAACAGAATCTAGTAGCTCCCTGATTTGAGTCCACCACCTAGGGCTCCTTGGGCTCTTAGATGGGATTAGGCTGCCATATCAAGGAAGTAGCAATGTAATGTAAAACAGTCCCACCAGTCCTACCCAACTACTCCATGACTCTGGTTGAGCCCTAACATACTTTTAATACTGACTCCTCATTAATCTAATCACCAGTCATATTATTTTATTACTTAAAAGTAATAAAAATCTGCAAGAACCAAGATAGTACACTGGTTAAAAATCTTTAATAACGCTAGTAGTTTAGATACATCTGCATAAAGCTTCATCAGGCATAAAATCATTCCAAAGAAAAAAATCACCTTTTATAACACAGTTCATCCCATAATTAAAACCAATTAGCACATGATCATTACATTAAAATACATCTTAAAGGCACATATTTATTTAACCTGATTTCGTAGTTCTTTCAAAATTGATTTGATGCCGAGGTTATCATTTAATAGTGGTGGCATTTGAGCTTGAAAATATATTATCCGTTTAAGCTCTTCTTTTTCTGTAAGAGTTAATGAATCACCCCCTTTAATGGGTTCATGTATTACTTGCAAAATAATGAACTTAAAGTAACATGTTTCACCAGTATCATAAATATGTTTAGAAAGTGCATTGCCTTGAATCTTTCTACCTATATCCAACAGATGATTCCCTACTTTCTATTTGTTTTACCAATGTAATATGTGTCACATTTGACACGTTTATCTGTATAGATAAGATTCATGGTATTGCAATTTCCATATGCTTTTAATGCAAACAAATTGTCGTATACTGGATGTAAGATGGTTTTATGTGTTTTAAATGTGTGTACAATGCATACAGTTGTAGCATTTTAAGATATCCTGCTTTTAACTATTCACTACATTTGTAGCCTTGGTTGTTCCTTATAATTTCTTTTTCAGATTGCTTCATCATTTATATCCCAATAGCTGGCATACCCCATATTATTCTTAAGCTCAGGTATTTGGTTTGCAAGGGTCCAATAACCAGAATTTGCTTGAACTGCACAAGCCTGCTCGTCCTCCAGGCAAACACCTGCTATCCTTTTCCCTAGCTCACCTCTGAAACTCCCTGCCACCTCTTATTTGTACTACAGACAACCACTCTACGTTTAAGACCCTGCTTCATTCCCATCTCAGAACCCTCTGGGAATGTTCCTGCTCTCATCCCACATGACTCACCCTTTCTTTCCCCATTTCTCACACTCCTTTACTTCTCTCTTCTCTTCATCACACTGAGCGTCTCTGACTATGACCATCTTCATGTTTCTCATTTACTCCTACTCTTGCTCTACTTTTTTTTCTTATTGTCCCTCCCTTCTTACATTCAACAATTAACACCCCTTATCCCCCATCCTACTTTAACTCTGCTAAGATTTAATGTAAAACTGTAATGTCAACCCTGTATTATTTCACATTCTAACAAATCTAACAGGAATATGCACCAATGGATTTTTCTTATTTTAATTGACCTATTTATGTGTGTGTGTGTGTGTGTGTGTGTGTAAGTTTACCTTTTGCTTTTTTGTGTATTTTCACTGCAATCGTGAATTTTTTGTCATGTTGTGTAATACCATCATTCTTCAATAGTATTACATAAATGTAAATGCATTGTCTTCGTATAATATTGTTGTTCATGGAGCTTTTCTCTCCGGGACTCCATTGAAAATGGGCTCTTCTTGGCCCAATGGACTATCCCAGTAAACAAACTGTAAAATAAATAAATAAATATTTCCTAATTATATTCTTTATTGCTTCTGTGTTTCTATTATAAGTCAATATACATCTAGGACTCCTCTTCAGCCAGTTCTAGGTGTGGTATGAGAACCCTCTGAAAAAATGGTTTTAGCATGTGAAGCATGCTTATTGCTAATGTTGTGCTATATATGCTTGACATCATGTAAATCATAACCCCTTTGCACAAAATCTTGTAATAGGCCTCTGCATTTCGAATGCATTGTAGCATCCTGTGTATTATACCTAGTTATTTGTAGCATCTAATTTGTGACTATGTTCTTAAATATAAACAGAGGGTGCATGCTAGTTCTATGCAAATAAGTATTGTATTTTACATCCTTTGTAGACAGCATACTGTCAAATCCACCTAGTTGATTTTTCAATATTATAATGTCAAGAAAGTCAATGTTAGTCTTACTAACAAGTTTCTTAAACTTCAAAAAACATGTTGTATTGGATATGTAGTTGAAAAATTGTTCAAACAATGCTATATTACCTTGTCGTATTAAAAAAGGTCATCAGTAAACCTTTTATGAAGCAAAATATGTGCATGAATGGTTTCACATCTTCAGCTAACACAAACTGCTTTTCCCACATATACATGACAATATTAGTGTATGTATTTGCTATGGGCATACCCATAGCTGTGCCTCTTAGTTGGCTATATAAGCGTTTTTAAAAAATACAGATGTTTTTCATGAATACTATACTCAAAAATTCACATTCTGTCAATATTGGCTTTGTTAAAAGTTGGTAAAGATAACAAAAATATGTTCTTATAAATTTGTTCCCATCAATACTGGGTATTGAAGTAAACGGGGAATCAACATAAAGTGTAATTAAATAACAATTAGCGAGATCTTTACCATAAGACCATTCATACAATTGGTGCAAAAAGTCAGGAGTATCTTTTACAATAGCAATTTTTAACTTTCTAGTCTCCCACCAGGACACAAGTGCTCTTCATCAATTGTATTCTGCTTGCTGAGCACACTCAAGCAAATCTGCAGTGTGCGGCTACCACCCCACCAATACAGTATAAGAAGGAATCAGTACTGCAAACTAAACAAGGATATACACTGTGAGCCTCAAGAGCAGGAGCACACTCAAGCAAATCTGCAGTCTGCGGCTACCACCCCACCAATACAGTATAAGAAGGAATCAGTACTGCAAAACTAAACAAGGATATACACTGTGAGCCTCAAGAGCAGGAGCACACTCAAGCAAATCTGCAGTCTGCGGCTACCACCCCACCAATACAGTAAAAGAAGGAATCAGTACTGCAAAACTAAACAAGGATATACATTTTGAGCCTCAGGAGCATGGTCAGTCCACCCAGGCATTCTACTTGTATGTTGTATGAGAGTAAAGCTATAACATTAGCAGTATTTCTTAGTAGTTTTCAGCGTGCTAATAAAACTGACTGTTGTAGCCTTGTGCCCCCCCCCCCCCCAGCTAGTGCAGTAATCCTAACTGTCCACTTAGACAGTATACATTTGATTCAGATCCCTGTGACTAAATTAACCATCAAGCAGCCCTCTCAGTGCTTTCTGCCTTAGTTTGTATCACTTGGAGGCCCACCTGTTTATTTGCATCTCTATACATTCCCCTTCATTGCTACTGTATCTCCCTACTCTAATCTGTGCACAAACTGGCTACTAATAAGCAAGTCACTGTGAAGGCACACTCCCAACCTTAATAAACTTTGCTGTCTCTTCTCTCATTCACTTTACAGGTAGTTTGAATTATTACTTACCCCCTCTGAGGCCTTCACTGATAGAGTTCCACTGATTGCCTCTCTGGTTTTGCTGGTTTCTTTGCATTCCACCTGGTTTACACCCCTTGTGCTATCTCCCTCCCCCAATACTAAGTCTATATTAGAATCCTGCTGAGCATGGAGCCATCTTTAAATTTCTAGTTTCCCACCAGGACACAAGTACTCTTCAGCAATTGCATTCTGCTTGCTGGTAAGCCATTAGACCTCAGGAATGTGTTTAAAGTGTTCAGTTTTGTAAAGTAATACTTACTTTTTACTCTTGTCTTGGTGACCTCTGCCCTGCTCCATTTGCCCTCGCTAACACTTGGGCTCTCTCTGCTCCCCTGCCCTGCCCCCTATTCCCTCCTGCCCCCACTACCTCTACATTTATAGTAATCACACCCACACCCACAGCTCTCCCTCACATCACCTCCACCAATCACAGCTCCTCAAGTCAGATCACATTATACCACACCAACTTGCTCCACCACAACATACTCCCAACCACTCTCATTCCCACTAGGCATTATTTACATCACCCACACTACTTACCCATCCACATATACTGCAACCCTATAATTCCTATCCAGAACCCACCTAGAACCAACTTAAACTTTATAACCATGACTATCACACAACTAAGTCTAGTCTGTCTTCTCATAATTCTTTATAACACCACAAGTTATCACTCTAGCACTATCCCTAAACTTGGTAGCACAACACTACATTATGCATTCTCATATACAGACACAGCACATTATAATAATATCCACCCACAATTGTTCAAGAACTACATAACAGACCAATTCAGAACTAAACACATATGCTCTCATTCCTACTCCAAAAAAACACAATACTTTCTCACACTCATCACCAAATTCCAACATCTGTATCACCATTTTAACACCAGGCTCACCATAAGTTGGGATATCCACCCCAACCCAGGCCCAAAACCATCCTGTCCAACACAAACTGCTCCAACACAAATGTCAGAACATAACACCCCATTATCCTCATCCCTGAGCAAATCAACAACAGCAGCAAAACCAACCATCTTTTAATGCTAAATATTAATATTAGAAGTATCAAAAATAAAATACGTGAACTCCAGGCCACAATAGCACACTACTCCCCTGACATAGTTGCTTTAACAGAAACCTGGCTAAATAAAAACAGGTAACTCAGAAGTTCTCCCTACAGGCTACAATATCATTAGACAAGACAGACCACTTTGTAAAGGGGGTGGAACTGCCTTACTGTACAAGTCCAACTTAACTATATGTCAATTACAAAACTCCTGCCCCTCCCCCAATAATTGGGACATACTTATCTCACAACTTCAACTTCACCCTTAAAAGGTCATCACCCCAATTGTGATCTATATTCCACCTGGTAATACACCTGCTAGCCTTGAAGACTTCTTATCCTGGTGTTCTTCCACATACTCACAAGAAACCCTTATTCTGGGGGATTTCAACCTAGATTGGTTCACCTGCATATCAGAACCACCAAGTAATCTAATAAATCTTCATTGCTACCAGTAGCCAGTCTAAATTCCAACTAGATGTGATAAAAAAATCTAAAAGGGAATCCATCCTTGACTGGGTCCTAACTAACAACCCCACATTGTACCCCCACGCAGGCAGTCTCCCAGACACCTTAAGTGACCACAACATAATATAACTTATACGTAGTAGAACAAGCATATGCAAAACCACTAACTATATATCCACTAGAAACACAAAAAAATTCTCTCCTGAGGTCCTCAATACTTTACTGCGTAACTGTAACTGGACCCCCCCCCCCTAAAAACCCTCCCACTTGACCAGGCTGTAGCATATTTCAACAAAACATTTCTACAACACCTAGACACTGTCGCTCCATTGTGCAAAATCAAGGTTAGAACCTCTACAAACCCGTGACTCAGTAAAGAAACCAAACAAATCCTCAAGTCCAGAGACACTGCATGGCTTTACTATCAAGAAAACAAAGAAACAGAAAGCCTAAGTACCGAGAACTGAGCAACCGTGCAAAAAAATGCATAAGGCTTGACAAAAAAATCCTACTACACGACATTACAAACTAAATACCAACACAACCCCCCAAAAGTTTGGAAAAATGTAAACCAGCTACTAAAATCCACCCAAAAGGCTACCCCCAAACCAACCACCCCTGACACTAAAGTTCCCATCGAAATACAATTCACCTCCCACTTTGTGAACTCAATTCTATCCTTAGTATCCCAGGACAGTTCCTTCCTCACTATCCCCCTCAACACAAATAACACTAATACAAGCTTTACCCTCAAAACAGTTTCCACCACTTCAATCAAAAGCATGCTCTCCAAACTAAAAACCTCATCAACAGCAGCCGACCTACTCCCCAGCTATTTCTTGAAACTCACAGCAGATGCTATTGCTATCCCAGTCTCCACTCTCATAAACAGATCAGTTGTTGAAAACTATGTGCTCAAACTCTGGAAAATATCCTATGTTACACCCATACATAAAGGTGGGACCTCCACTGAACTTAATAACTGCAGACCCATTGCTTTACTCTCCCCCCTGGCCAAAATCCTAGAAAAATGCATCCATACCCAGGTGCTAAAATATCTCCTAGACAGCAACATCCTGTCACCTACTCAGCATGGTGTCAGACCTGCCCATAGTACCACTACAGTCCTCCTCTGCTTCACCGACACAGTAAACAGTCTCAAAAATGAAGGCTTGCAGGTGTCAACTCTTTTTTTTTGGATATGTCCAAAGCATATGACACAGTCTCACACCAAATCCTGCTAAACAAACTAAACCAATATCACCTATCAAATTCCACTCTTACCTGGTTCCAAAGCTACTTAACTGACAGGTACCAAGCTGTGAAATGGCAAAATTCTCTCTCTCCTCAGCTGCCCATAACTATAGGAGTCCCACAGGGTTCTATCTTAGGACCACTACTATTCAATTTCTTCACAAATGACCTCCATGCCTCCACACAGCATGCATCTATCATTCAGTATGCAGATGACACTACCTTAATCTGTGCTGCACAAAACATTCCCACCCTCCTGCAAACAACACAACTAGCATTCTCTGATGTTGAAAACTACCTTACCAAAGTCCCACTTATCCTTAATCCAAAGAAAACTCAGCTTATGATTATAACCAGTTCTATCAAAAACACTGATAACAGTCAATTCACTATCTACTCCACAAATGCTACTCCAATCGCTCCAGTGGCACAGGCTAAGCTATTGGGAATAACCATAGACTCCACCTAAAATTTGATAGGCATATCAACTTAACTATTAAAAAAGTACATGCCAAACTGGGATCACTCTACTGTATCAAACTATTTCTTACCAACAACACAAGATCAGCCATTGCCCGCTCCCAACTTCTATCCACCCTACTCTATGCATCTCCCATTCTGACTAATCTCAACAAAACTGAACTAAGCAAAATGGACGCCTGCTATAATAGAATTTCCCGCTTTGCTGCAAATTGCTCATATAGAACTCATCACTGTACTGCTTTGAGACAGCTCCACTGGCTTGAACTGCCCAACCTCCTAATCTACAATCAGCTGTGCCTCTGTCATTCGATCTATTACCAACCCAAAAAGTGTCCTGCCCTCAAAAACCTAGTACAACATCACTCAGCCAAACGGCCTCTTAGATCATCAACCAAACTACTACTAGAAGTCACCAACAGCTACAGTAGCTTTGGAGATGTACTATATAGTAGTTCAGTGGCTAAAAAATGGAACTCTGTCCCCAATAGCATTCAAAACACATCGTCCAAAGCCTCATTTAAATATCTCAGCAGGCAACATCTCAAGCAAAGGTGGCAGTGCCATGATTGCTCCCCAGGCTAGTGAAAGTGGATAAGGTATACATACTAAACCTAGAGTACTTGATAATAGTATTCAGTCTTACTCACAAACACTGGCTAATCTACAATGTATGTACTGTACCTGTGTACTATGTATGTATTCTACCTATTTTCCAAATTTCAGCTGTACACCACAAATCTATGAATTACCTTTATTATTATTAAATTAATATTTTTTGTTTGTTCTCTCCACTGTAACTGTTGATGTGCTGCATACCACTGTAAAAGCATGTCTTTTGTCATTTGTGTGTATACTGATCATGTCTAAATAACTAAATGTCTGTATCTGTAATTTTTCTATGTGGAGCTTTTCTCCCTGAGCCTCTGCTGAAAAAGGGCCTTTTCGGCTCATTCAGATACCCCCTGTTAACAAATGTAAAATAAAAAATAAATAATAGTGTTACAATTTTCAAAGCCAGCTTTGAATTGTTTATCTAAATACTTGGATAAGGGTTCAGTGACCCATCCACGAGCTGAAACTATTGGCCTCATTAGTGGCTTGGTAAGTGAGTTATGAATCTTGAGGATTCCATAAATTAATGAAATTCTTGGGGCAGTGACTTGAAAATAACATAATAATTCCACATCTATCTGCCCTTGTTAAGTGCATGTCGTACAAAGCATTTTCTTCTAATCACCCCCATACTTTCTCTTTTTGTAATTTTTACATATTCATCAATGTTATCTAGCCTACATAGCATATTGTTTACATAAAAATCAGCAAACAACACTGCAACACCTTCACCCTTATCTGCATTCTGAATTACTGTATGACAATTATTTACCTGCAAGTTAATTGCTTGCAGTTGCTCATATGATAAATTGTAATATAGTTTTTTTATGTCTAGTCTTACAAAATTCCTATATCTCATGTTCACCAGCTTTATCAAAGGCTTTATCATATGGTTACTAGTCGATAATAAAGTACTTCACCATCTAGTTACCTCTGATTCAGTCCCACCTTCGTCTCCAAATAAGATTTTTAAATTAAGTGGCCTAATAAAATACTTAAATTCAATAAGGGTCTGTGCAGTATCCAGAGATCTTGCTGGTATGAAAGTGAGACCCTTGCTCAGTACATCAGTTTCAGTATTAGTCAAAACATATTGAGATAAAGTGAAAAACAGTTTATCAGTTAATTTCTTGTCTGGTTTCTGGTGATTGGATGCCGGCTTGCCTTCCTGCCTGTCATGTTGCTCCAATAACTTTTGGTTCTGATTCTTGGCTCTGGTATAGGAAGTGGTTGTTGTTGTAATTGGGTAAAATCCACTGGATCAAGAGCTGAAACTATGTTCAGGTCTATAATAGGTTGTTTATGAAAAGAGATGTGTGGTTCTGCTACAGGTGATTTTGGAATTTTGCCCAATTGTTCCTGATAATGTGTGATGGTTCCTCTCTTTGTACTGGACCATACAAATACGTTACCAAGTTTGAAACCATCGAGGTCCCTTTTTTACTTGTGTTTCTTGGTTTCAGTAAATCTATTCTCAGAAACTAAAATGCGATCTATTGTTTTGCATAAGAGGCTAGACTGAATATTCTGTTCAATGTTAGCAACAAGTTCATTATATAGCCACTCCACTTCAATTTTTAATTCTTGTTCGATTGGCTCAAAGTATAAATTCATGGCTTGCATATACTCCAGTGAGCAGCTAAGATTAATAGCTTGCCATTGTTTTAGTGACTCAGGGTATTTGTCACAGTAAGTGGGCGTCTTCAATATACGAAAACCCCTTGGCACAACCTTTTATTGGAGATATGCCATGAAGTGGAGACATTACAGACATTTAAGCATTTGTGCTTTTTGTTCAAATAAGTCCAAGTTAACTCTAAATTGTTGTAGAGTATCAACATCTGGTAACATTTTCACCCAGAATGGCTCCAGAATCAATATCCATTAAAAGAGGGATTGAAGTAATATCAACAAGCTCCTGAACTGACCTCAGTGGTCTAAAGTCAAGATGAACTGTGTTATAATATGTGATTTTTTTCTTTGGAATGATTTTATGCCTGATAAAGCTTTATGCGAGAGTATCTAAATTGCTAGTGTTTTTAAAGATTTTTAAGCATTGTACTATTGTGTTTCTGGTGAATTTTTATTACTTTTGGAATTTGTCTTTTTTGATCTGCCTGATTTATCTCTATAGGTATATCATGTGTACATTATTTTGTTATTTCTTTCTGTATCTCCTCATTCTACTTGCTCTTAGCACTTATTTGGTTGCTATATTTCTTCTCTTCCCCAATTCATTCAACTTCTGTCCTACTTTATTACTTGATTTGCACCAAAACAAACAAGCAGGTCTCTCACCCAATTTCTACAGTCTATATTACCAACCTGTGTCCTTGTTTTCCACCATCTGTCTATTCTTTCCCCCTCTTTACTTCCTCAGCTCATCTATTCATTCAACATAATGTATTTTTGTTTGTAGCTTCTTGCTCCGCTGCATTCTGTTTCTCTGCTCTGTCTTTCTTTCTCCTTCAATGGCATGATGCCACATAGCCTAACCCTACTGAGATACCCTACATTTAACAATACTCCTACTCCCCTGCTGCTGTCTGCCATCCCGACAAACAATGTCATGAACCAACTGAAGTGTTCTATCATTTTGTTCATATGAATCTCAACTCTCCCTGTTCAGATACTGTTTCCACTCAAGCCATGCCTTACCTGTATTTCTACTCTGTTTTAATTGCCTTGTAATAGCCAGCAAAATCCTGGCCTTTTTTTTTTTTTTTTTTTTTTTTTTTTACCCATATCCTACCAGATCTTACATACTGATGTTTCATGGTATACCTCTAAAATATGCTTAAAACATTCCCTCCTTCACTCCTGGATGCTTTTATATAGCCCTCTTGTTATTAGACATTTCTAAGGCATGGCTTCATAGCCATGTGTTTGATTATAAGAGTGTCTTCTTATGGAGTCCTCAGACTGGCCTGCTCCTACCGAAAGGCATAGCCATCCTTTGTAGTGAGACTTTCACTACTGTATTATTTGTGTACCCACCAAAATTCTCTCATTTTATCTGCATTATACCTGATGTTGTAGATAATAATTGTCAACATCTGCTTGTTGCTTGTTTGTATTTTCATTCTGATTCACCCAAAGAAATAACTGATATAGTTATGTGCTATCAAAACTGTAGTGTTTTAACCTACCCGTTATTTACTGAACTGTCCTTAAACAACAGCCCCATCTGGTGTTCTGTGTTGCCACTATTGTTCCAGTCATTCTGCCAGGGTGTCCAGAAAGGCTCTTGATTCTCCATTTCCAAACCTTTTCAGTGCAGAACCAGGCTGATGCATCATCCCAGACCCACCACCAGTCAGTGCCCTGGCTTTGCTAATTCCCACGTTTCTGCATTGATGATCATCATGACTTATCATGATGGAGCTGAATTGGTGAGAAGAGTTTCATCATCTCCTGCTATCAAAATCTGTCTAGCTACCAAATCATTCAAAATAACCACTCGTTTCAGGGTTTTACCTATAAATTGACTTAAGTATTTCATAAAACAGGTTTATTTAGCTTGGCAACTCTATAGTTTGAGTAAGAAAAGGAAAAACATTTGTTATTGCTATGGCTAAAATAAAAAAATGTACCCACCATTTTACTAGCAAAGATCTCTCTAAGGCCTTCTGTCTCTTATGGTATGCAACATAGTATTTTTAATCCAACTTTTCCTCCTGTATTTAAATATACTAATTAATTTGCTAGTGCTTGCCTGTTAACAGATTCCAAAACATTTATATAGGTTCATAGGTAGTTACCACTGATCCAAGTAATTACAGCCCCAAAGGTCTTACCAAAATCATAGGTAAAGTCATGGAAAGAATCATCATGGATATGATAAATGAGGACATAGGTAATCTGCAAACCCTGGACACATCACAGTTTGACTTTGTTAAAGAAGGTCATGCATATTAAATGGGATGGATTTTTTTGAGAGGGTCACCAGTGCATTGGATGAAGGTAAGACTGTGCAGAGACCTTACCTCGACCTGGCCAAGGCTTTTGATACAACACCTCACTCAGGAATTATAGAAAAGCTCAGTAATTTAGGTATAAACCCTTTTATCACCCGCTGGATAGACAGTGGGCTCACTGATAGGACCAAGAGTGAGGCCACCTCTACCCAGGGCTCAGCATTGGGCCTGCTCGTTTTTGGCATATATTTCTCTTAAACGGAAACAGATGCTGAATGTTTATGTCCAACTAAGTTTGCAGATGATTGCAATCTGGAGGTTATCATCAACTCCCGTGCAGACACTAGCATTCTTCCAGAAGGTCTGCCTCTGACTTAGAAATGCTGCCAAATCCATGGTCTTAAACTTAATGCTAAGAAATGCATGATTGTACCCTTTGGGAAGTCAACCATCCATGCTAATTACCATGTTGATAATACACCCCTAAGAGTTGAGCCAGTGGTCAGGGAATTGGCTAAGCATGTACTAAGAGGATTACCGGCCTCAAACAGATGCCATATACAGACCGTCTCAAAAAACTCCAGCTCTATTCCATCGTTTATCACATACTCAGAGGTGACCTCTGCCTAACATACAAAGCCATGTCAAACCCAGATCTGTTGGACATCCTACACTTAAAGAAACCCCTGTCCCTACAAGCCACACACTCCAGAGACCTAAACGTTGCCACCACAATAAACAGAACATGCTGGAGGGATGATTCCTGTCCCAGAGACTTCCCATGCTCTGGAACAGACTACCCAGTCATGTCAAGCAAAGCTCCTCATTAGCCCTCTTTAAGAAAAATCTCGACAATTGGATGGGAAATAGGAAATCCACCCTGGGGATCACTTCTGTGGGTCTGCTAGACAGGGGCAAAGGAAAATAACTTTCTTGGGTGGCAAAAGCCAGGGAACTTTTTTGGCCAGGCTTATATAGACCCCAGGGTCAATAGCCTAGTACCTACCTATGAACCTATGTAGGCAGTAGCCTTACCTTCAACCACCATGTGACCACAGTGATGAGGAAATTCTTTTACATTGTGCAATTTATAAGTAAGGGTATGGCATCTAGGTCCAAAGATGTCATTATCTCACTGTACTTCACCCTTATCAGACCAGTCATAGAGTATAATGCTTCCTTTGGTATGTACCTGACCAGGCAACAAGTGCGATCTCAGAGGTTTTGTAAAAAAAAAAATACAAGATGTAACAAACCTGCTTCATGCAGAGCACCTTAATGCCCTTTTCCTCTAATCAGTCTCCTATAGATTGCTGAGGTGTGATCTATTCCTTGCTTACAAGGCATCCAGAAACCCCACACTTATGAATTTGCTACATATTCGTAAGTCAAAGGGTACCAGAAATACAAAAGCTAGGTATTTGATTTTTGTCTGTGACTTAAACACAACATGCTGGAGAGACATATATATAATCAGAGATTGCACCTCCTATGGAACAGGCTTGCTATCCATGTGAAGCTGAGTTCACCCATTGCTCATTTATGTACAACCTAGACCAGTGGATGGAGAATAAGAAATTTACACTGGGTCTGGCATACATCTCCCTTAAGGACAGAGTTAGATTTTAAATGCCTGGCCCTCAGTGTCCTGCTTGGATACAGGGCATCACTATTCTTTCAGGAAGACATGGCTAGGCTTAGAAAGGCCCCCATTGGGTCATTAGCCTAGTAACAGTCTATGAATCTATGCGATCAGGAGACCATTGATGACCTTAAGCTCAATTTTTCCAAATTGCTCCAGAGGAGTAGGTGGTTAAGTGACTTGCTTAGTTACACAGGTGTCAAAGAGAAACAAATCCAGGACTACAGAAAGTAGTATGCTAAAAGCTCATAACTGAATGTGACCAATCATTTAAATTTAGCTTCACTGAAACTCAGGATTTTACTTTCAATAGGAAGCTCCTCCTTACATGAGAGTCCTACACTGGTATCAGCCATATAAGAATTTCAAGTCATCCATTCCTATTAAAAGTAGCAAAGGCTTGAAATTATCATGGTGAATCATTATATAGCAGATTTATTTATTTATTTATTTTTTATTTTACATTTGTTGACCGGGCTAGTCTAGCTGGACATATATCCGTTTTCAGTAGAGGCCCGGGGAGAAAAGCTCCAATTTCATGAAGTACGAAAACAATTTACAGCAAAAAAGCAAAGCAGATTACAAAAGTACAATGGTAGGCTTGTGTAAGAATGTAACAATCAAAAAAACAGTTAGCAAGCACAAGGCAAGTTAACCAAAGACAGCTGGTTAACAATACAAATTTCCGGAATGCAACATACTAAAGTTAGCATAATAATAACTTATAAGAAAATATCACAAGATGGTCAAACATGCAGAAGGAAGATAAAACAAATTGTTTTAAATGTAATATAAAAGAAGTAGCTGGCATCAATTAGTTATATAATTTAGAGGGACAGTTAGGGGATAGTGAGGGAAGGTAGGAGAAAGGGAGAAGTAATTTCAGTCGGGTTTAGTACAAGGACAAAGCCACTGAGTTTTAAGATATTCTTTGATGTGTTTTTTGAATAGGGTGTGGAGTTTAGGTTAGTTATTTCTTGAGGGAGCTGATTCCAGATTTTCCCAACAGAGTTTGCAAATAATGAGTCACCAGCTTTATTGTATGATTTAGTAGAGGCTACTAGAAGTTTATTAGCAGAGCGTAGAGTAGCTAGGTTCTTATAAGGTGAGATAAGTTTTGTAAGGCTTGGGGTAGCTTCTGGGTAGTGAAGAGACTTATGAACGATAAGTAGTTGCTGATAGAGTAAGTGGTTATTTAGTTCTAACCAATCAAGTTGCAAGAGGTTGAGACAATGGTGAGTTCTAAAGGGAGTAGCTGAAATGAATCTAGATATACTATTATAACAGGTAGAGAGTTTGGTCAAGTTATTCTTTGATAAGTTAGTATATATAGCAGTGGCATAGAAAACGGTAGAGATCAGGTGGGTCTGGGCAATGGTCTTTCTAGCTGCTGTGGTAAGAAAGGGTTTAATTCGGTAGAGAGTACCTATTTTTTGTTAACTGATTTAATGGTGTTGTTAATATGGTCATCAAAATTAAGACGGTTATCAATAGTTACACCTAGTAGGCGAGTGGTCATATCTGGGTTAATACAAGTAGCATTATTAGAGGAGATGGTAAAGAAAGGTGTGGAAGATTTGTGAGTAGGAGTGAAGAGAAGAAGTTTTGTTTTTTTGGCATTAAGAAGAAGGGAGTGTTCCATAAACCACTTTTCTACATTGTGGAAGACTGTTTGGGTGAGGGACTGGAGGGAGGACACATTATTAGCAGAACAGATTAAAGTTGAGTCATCAGCATACTGAATGCAGATGGCTTGAGGTGTATTCATGTGTAGGTCATTTATAAATAAAGAAAAAGAAGGGGACCTAGAATAGAGCCTTGAGGAACTCCAATGTTTACTGGTAGTAAGGAAGAAAGGTTGTTTTCCCATAGCACTGCTTGTTGCCTGTTTTGGAGATAGCTCCTAAACCATTGAAGTGCTTGTGAGCCAAGAGAATATTGATTTAGTTTATCAAGAAGTATGTTATGGTTAACCATGTCAAAAGCTTTTGACAAGTCTAGAAATAGAGCAGAGGAAAAAAGATTGTTGTTTTATTGTTATTTATGGTGTCTGTGAAAGAGAGGAGGGCAGTTGTAGTGCTATGGGAAGGTCTGAAACCATGTTGACAATTGGCTAGTAATCTGTTTTGTAGAAGATAGTTGAGAAATTGTTTGTGTATGCATCTTTCCATAATCTTTGCTAATGGGGAGAGTAAGGCAATAGGTCGAAAGTTTGAGAATTCAGTAGAGGAGCCACCTTTATGTAGAGGAATTATATGAGATATTTTCCATATGGTGGGAATTTTCCCCTCAGAGATAGTCCTATTAATAAGTATGGATATGGGGTAGTCTATAGCTTCTGCAGCAATTTGTAGGTATTCGGATGGTAGTAGATCAGCAGATGGAGTACAAGGTTTAAGTTTCTTGAGAAGTTTGTAAATAAGAGATGTAGCTACAGGTTGAAGGTGAAAGGCATTCAAGGAGGTGCTAGGGGTATTTGTCAAGTTAACTGTGGATGAGGGTAATGAATTAGCCAGGGTTTGAATGACTTCTGTAAAATATTTGTTAAGGGCATCAGGGATCTTGGTGGAATTGTTAAGGTTAAAGCCTGAAGGGGTAGGAGTAGTTGGATGTCCTGGTTTAAGAAGTGTGTTAATACTTGACCAGAACTTTTGAGGGGTATGTTGAGTGGATTGTTGAAGGTGTAGATAAAATTCCTTTTTGTCTGTAAGAGTATCTTTCTTAGTAGCATTTCTTAATTGTTTAAAGAGGAGGTGATCTGATGGACATTTGGTAGCTCTCCATTTAGCCCACATTCTATTTCTCAGGACCATTTTATTCTTCGCTTTGTCTAGTTAACCATGGTGCTGTTTTGGATCTTATCCTAGTAGAGTGAATGGGAGCATGATAGTCAAGGATCTGTAGAAAGTTTGTATTAAAGTAGGCCACTGCCTCATTAAGTTCAAGGTGAGTCAGTGGTGACCAGTCACATGCTTTTAATTCAGCCAGGAACTTTTCTGGATTGAAGAATTTTTTTGAGCGGGATGTCTTGAGTTTATGTGTAGTTGGGATATGCAATTTTTGTCTAATAACATATGTGAGCATATGGTCACTAATATTATCT
This sequence comes from Protopterus annectens, assembly GCF_019279795.1. Taxonomy (NCBI): domain Eukaryota; kingdom Metazoa; phylum Chordata; order Ceratodontiformes; family Protopteridae; genus Protopterus; species Protopterus annectens. The sequence continues at coordinate 1,212,868,340 of NC_056733.1, read as the reverse complement.
GGAAGAGTTCCTGGTGTGTAGATGTCAGGGTGGTTGTTAATAAGGATCCAATCTAGAGTTGTTTCTTTTTTATTAGGTTTGTGGATTCTAGTTGGAGTGGTTATTAATTGAGAGAACCCATGGAGGTTTATGTGGTTAGTAGGGTTTGTAGTTGTTTGTGGAACAAACGTCCTACCTCTGTCAGGTCCCTTTCATCATTATTCATCTTTAAGAACCACCTTAACTTGAGGTTACAATCACAGTAGATCAGCAGGGGTGTGGTCGCATACTCCTTCCCCATCCCATTATATTACTTAACCTCCTGCAGCCTCCTTTGCCATGTCTCATAGCTTTACGTCTCTGCACCAGATGTTGATGTTATTGAATGGAGACATATCCCTACCCTACTGTAGATTTTACCAGGATATTGTTTTTTTTTTTGTGATTTTGGATTAATTTAGTTTTTGCTACAATGGGAGCAAAGACAGATGCAGTGGTGGGCCTTGAAACTGAGATTTGGGCTATTTTTTGCTGAAGAGGGCTTATTAGAGTTCAGATATACTTATGTCTGTCTTCAAAAATTTAATATTATGCTGTGAAAAGCTCACATAAAGCCTAAATGCAATGTTCAGGTACTGCAAGAAAAACATAGATGACGAGAATCGACATGTGTCGGTTTTAACGTAACATGGCTAGTTGACACAATATGACTAATGTGTTAACTTTCACATACGTGTCTGCATTTTACGTAGATTAAATTAATGCTGGCTTTCAAAATTGTTGTATATTACCCATGCCAGTGCTACCTGGGTAATAATAGTTAAACAGTAATGGCTGCTTTTTAATAAGTTAAACTGTCAAAGCATTGTTCATTAGTTTCTTTTTTTATTGTATTTATTTTTATGTATGTTATAATTAACAACAGAACACCTTGGTTTACTGCTAAACTTTAGTAGCGTTGTCAAGCCAAGGAAGATGCCTGTAGAAATGGGAATAGTGCACTCTTTAGACGGGCAAGGAACACACTGATGAAAGAAATCAAAGTGACTGAAAAGAGCTACTCTGAAAAACTGAAAAAAAAACATTTTTAGCCAGTGATCCTGCATCAGTGGGGAAAAGTTTGCAAGTATTACAAACTACAGGAAACCATCCCCCTGCACTGCAGCTAATTACCAGTTGGCTGATGACTTGAATGCTTTTTACTGCAGGTTTGATAACCTAAGGCTATGAATGACACTGTGCCAGCTGTCTTTGTTCAGACTTATATGAGTCTCTCTTTCACACATTCTCACATTCATCCTGCATTAATTGTCTCTGAGGAGGATATGTGTAATTTTTTTAAGACAGCACACTAAGAAAGAGGCAGACCCAGATGGGGTTTCACCCTCTTGTTTAAAAATCTGTGCTGATCAACTGGCTCCTGTTTTTACTCGAAGTTTTAATAAATCACTAGAGCTTTATGAAGTTCCCTTATGCTTCAAACCATAATGCAGTTAATATAGGATTGTAATATATCTTACAACATCTTGACAACCCAGGGACATATGCAAGGATTCTGTTTGTGGACTTCAGCTCTGCATTTAATGCAGTAATTCCAGAACTTCTTCACTTGAAAGTCTCACAGCTTTCCACTCCTGCCTCCACCTGTCAATGGCTTGCCAATTTTCTGACCAATAGGAAACAGCAAGTGAAACTGGGGAAATTTATATCTAGCTATCGCATAATCAAAACAGGAGTCCCCAGGGATGTGTGCTCTCCACATTGCTATTCACCCTCTACACTAATGACTGCACCTCTAAGGACCCCCTCTGTCAAACTTACTAAATACGCAGATGATACAACTATCATCGGGCTCATCAGGAATGATGATGAGTCTGCATACAGATGGGAGGTTGAGCAGCTGGTCCTTTGGTGCAGGTAGAATAATCTGGAGCTGAACACTCTTAAAACTGTAGAGATGACAGGAGTTTTACTACAATATCACCCCCCTTTATATTTAATATGGCTGTGTCACTTGTGGAACTCTTCAAGTTTTGGGGCTCTGTAATCTCCCGGGACTTGAAGTAGGAGACCAATGCAGGGTCCATCATAAAAAAGGCACAACAGCAAATGTGCTTTCTGCGACAGTTGAGGAAGTTCAACCTCCCACTGGAGCTGTTGATTCAGTTCTACTCAGCAGTCAATGAGTCTGTTCTCTGCTCATCTATAACAGTGTGGTTTGGATCTGTGTCTAAACACAAAAAAAATATGGTACATGGAATAGTCAGGTCTGCTGAAAATATCACTGGTGCTAGTTTGCCCTCCTTACATGACCTGTACTATTACAGTCAAGAAACAGACAGGGAAAATCAGTACCGACCCTTCACATCCAGGCCACCATCTGTTTGAACTATTTCCCTCAGTCAGGCATTATACATTAATATGCACCAAAACAAGCAGATATAAGAACAGTTTTTTTCCCACAAGTCATCAAGTTCATAAATGGTTAATTCAGCTTATTAGGCCGGGCATTCTTTTTCCCAAGCCTCCGAGGGTTCTGCAGTATTGTTCACTTATTGTTAATACTTGTTTCTTTCAGAGTTCATTTCAGTATTTCTTGCACTGAGTTGCACTTTGTATGTATACATGTATGCATATTCACATTTCTCGTCCTGTTTTTAATAGTTGTATGTATGTCGTTTATGTAATTTGTACTTGGATAGTCATTGAAACCTGAGTAAAGTTCCTTGTATGTGCACATACTTGACCAATGAATGTGTTTCTAATTCTGAATCTGATTCTGATTTATTTACATACTACAGAGTATAGCCACTGCAGGAATATTTCTATCTATGCTGCCCTTCATTTTTTAAACCGCTTTCCTGAGTACAATATTAATATGATACTATTTTTTGCATTCTAGCACCAGAAATATTTCAACCGAAAGAAGAAAGAACTGGCTACTCATTTCCTGTTGACTGGTGGTCTCTAGGGATAATGGCATATGAGCTCCTTAGAGGCCAGGTATTATGATAACTGTTTTCTTTTTCATTTATATCTATTGCCAAACCATGTACATTATGTACATAAAACATATTGTTAATTCTTTGGGATTTTCAGTCTGATTTTGGTAGTAAAAGTCATGACTAAGAATGGACATAAAAAGAATCACAGAGTAGAGTTATGAGGTGAATGAGCCACTGACAGATGTGGTTGTGGTCTTAGGAAGCAATGCAGTGAAGGTGGAAAAACAGAGCATTTTAACATAAAACATTACCACGAGTGAATGATTAATCCTGTATATTAACTTGCATGATACTGTTAACTTATGCATAACTGTTCCACAAAAAGGCATCTGTTGTTGTAGTTTAATTACTTAAACATTCGTGTCATTGGTGAGCCCCACTGCTACTGCCTAAGCTACCCACTCCCTATAACTGCTTCCAAGTTAGTACTCCTAGCATGGTGTGAGCCTGGGCTCTGTATGTGGCTTCCTTAACTGTACAGCATGAAACTGCTGGTGTTTTATGTACATTTATGTTGTTTGCCAAATGAACTACTGGGTTCTTTACCCAACACATCTACCTGTGTCACTGTCAGATTTGTAACAGTACCATTTTGTTCCTCTTATCTTTGCTGCTGTTACTTTAACATGCTCAGTTATACACAGGACGCTTCTTTTCATAGTTGTTATGTGCATCTTTAAAAGCCTTCTATGATGTTTCTTTTGAACAAGGATCTTGCCTGAATTGTTTTGAACATTTTGGGCAGCATGATATGAAGTTTTTCAACCACTTGGCTTGATACTGCATTTATTATTTAATGTCTGTCAACTTTGATCGCTTCCTGTACATAATTTTTCTGTTTGTTTAAATTACCTTTCTTTTAGTAAATTTCTGTAGTTAATTTTATTATGTTTTATCTGCAGCGGCCTTTTGGAAATACATCTTTATGAATTCACATTGTGTTATTTATAGTGTTTCATGCTGAGCTTTTCCTCAGACCTCTAATGAAAATAGACCTGCTCATGTTGGACAAACATGATTGTCAAAAATGCAAATGAATGAATGAAGAATTTTTCAAAGTGAGCACAGAAGCCTTAATTAATGGACATTCAAACAGCATTAACAAAAGACTGATTTTAGTCGGAGTATTGTTAGCTCAGTACTAGGAAACATACCTGTCTCATTTCTACAAAATATCAATGTGCTAAGCATAAATAGAAAGCAACTCTACACAAGTTGTTTACCCTTACCTACCTATTCATTCAAAGCAAGTGACTTTGAAAAGAGGACAATCTACAGTGTCGATCCTCCTGTATACCTCAGCGTTAAACTATGAGAATGTCAACATGCAACTTACATTTTTTGCACAGAGTATATAGGTCAGCATGTATGGTGTAGCTACTCTATGATGCAGCTAAAAGTATTAAACCTAAAATCACTGGGGGTGCTTTTATTTTTAATAAATTGCATGTTTTGCCATGTTCTTAACTGCACAGCAAACCATGCCGCTTGCCTGACAGAGTGCAATCAGGCTATTATTGACAACATGAACCAAAACAAGGAAAAGCTGCACTAAGATGCCAAGAGAGAGAATGTCTTACCAAGTGTCCTTCTAATAGCTCAGAGCAAGCTAAGACAGAGAAGAGATCCTTAGTGTATTTTTGCTGAATCAGGCCTGACAAGTACATTTAAAAGTAATTTTTCAAAAGTTAAATGTCATTAACATGAGTGGATAAGGTGAGATAGAAAGGTCCATAAATAAAGATTTGTTCTACAGCCTATTTTGAATTTGAAAGACATAAACATGAGCATTTTACCAAGTTATTGCCTATTGCTGTGTGTCATAAACACAGTAGTTTTTATTGTCAGTTGGTACATGTTTTGAAAACTAGTGTTTGTTAAATACTAGCATTTTCTCACAGACCAAGGAGCAACAGTCTTCTTCTTCAACAACAGTAAATTGACTAAAACAGAATATCAATGAACAAGCTCAGAGAAAGGACAAAAGTTTCTAAAGTAGTTATTATTTTGTACATCAGAAAAAGATAGGAAATTAACTAATGAAATAAAAAAGTACATTTTTCATCAGTTTTACAAAGTCTTTAGTTGTTATAGATGTCAGAGAACTCACAACTTCAGAGACTATCATAATAAAGATACCTTGATGTGCTTTGTGTAATGCTTGTGGTGAGAGAATACTATTATTATTATTGCTCTTACTATTATTGTTACTATTATTATTATTGTTATTACTGTTATTGTCACTGTTATTGTTCTTACTATTATTGTTACTGTTATTGTTATTGTTCTTACTATTATTGTTACTGTTATTGTTCTATTATTGTTACTATTATTATTATTGTTCTTACTATTATTGTTACTGTTATTGTTATTGTTCTTACTATTGTTGTTACTATTATTATTGTTCTTACTATTATTGTTACTGTTATTGTTATTGTTCTTACTATTATTGTTACTATTATTATTGTTCTTACTATTGTTGTTACTGTTATTGTTATTGTTCTTACTATTATTTTTACTGTTATTGTTATTGTTCTATTATTGTTACTATTATTATTATTGTTCTTACTATTATTATTATTGCTGCTTTTGTTTATACTTGCTAGATGTTTGTTTATGCTTGCTAGGCATTAAGTTCTTTTTTCAGAGGTAAGCACAGAGGTTTTTGTACTGACCGATCTGCTTCTTTAAAGAAAAAGGGTATGATTCCTGAATCCCATATGCCAGAAGACAGATACAGGCCTTTGGCTTTCAGTTTGCATGCAACATAATGAACAAAATGCATAATTCCAAAATACAGTCCTCTTCTCCTCCTGTATATGTACTAACAGTATCTTGTATGTTATTTATTTTATTAAGAGGGTGGGTTGGCTGATCCTTGGGTCCTTTTCAACCATGAACCATGTCAATTCAACTTTTGCTTCTCAGTGTAGTGTTTATGGCAGCTCAGTACCTTAAATCAGGCCACCAGGTTCATAGGTGTGTACTAGGCTAATGGCCCAGCAGCCTTTACAAACCAAGCCTATAGGATTACCCTGGCATTGTGCCACTTGACTTTAGTTTCCACTGCTTCTGTCGAGCAGAGTCACTGAAATGATCCCCGGGGTGAATTTTATATTTGCCATCCACTCATCAAGATTTCTCTTGAAGAGGACCAGTGAGACACTCCGCTTGACATATATGGGAAGTCTATTCCATAGCATGGGCAGCCTCTGGGTTATGAACCTGTCCTATCCAGCTTCTTCTGTTGATTGTGGTAATGAGGTTGAGGTCTGTTGATTGTGGTAATGAGGTTAAGGTCTCTGGAGCATGTAGTTCAGAGGTATTGGGATTTCTTTAGATGTAGCAATTCTAACAGAGCTGGGTTAGACATGGCTTTGTAAGTCAAGCAGAGATCACCTCTAAGTCGGCGATATGAGACAGAGAATAGTTGGAGTTTTTTGAGTCTGTCCATATAGGATGTGTTTAAGGCCTATGATCTTCTTTGTGAGGTACTTTTCTGGCCTCTACAGTTGTTGCATTGTCTAGTGAGGTACATGTCAAATGGGGCATTGTACTTTATGATTGGCCTAACGATGGAAGAGTAGAGAGAGAGAGACAATGACCTCTTTCTTCATAGATGTAAAACCCTTAGTAATGAGATGTGCCACATAGAAGGAATTTCTGACCACAGTGGCAATGTGGTGGTCAAAAGACAGGTTGCTGTCAGCCTGTGTTCCCAGATCTCTTATAACGCCTTCTATGTTCAGTGGACTGCCATCGATGTGGTAATTCATGGGAACTGGGTTTTTCCCAAAGGGAATGACAACACATTTTTTGGCATTGAGCTTAAGGCCATGGTTCTGACACCAGTCGTTGGTCTCAGTGAAGCCTTTCTGTAGGATGTCAACATCACTTGGGGAGTTAATTATGACACCCAACTTGCAATTGTCTGTGAATTTGCCAGTCAGAGTCCCTTCATGTTGGCCTGGACTTCAGAGAAGTAGATACCAAACAGGAGAGGACCCAGGACCGAACCCTGTGAAACTCCAGTCATGAATGGTCAGCAATCTGACTTGAGTCAGCTACTTTCACACTGTGGGTTCTATCTGTGAGCCAGTTTGCAACCCACCTAGTGATATAGAGGTTGATGCCTAGCTTAGTGAGTTTTTCTATGATTCCTGAGTGGGGAACTTTGTTATCCTAAAATTTGTTTAAAATACTGACTCACCAACCTAACTGTCAAATTCTTTCTTAAAGATGCCCCAAGAAGGAGGTGACCTAATATAAGTGGAACGAAGTTCCACAATGTACATCCCTGTACAAACAAAACATTTATTCTTATCTGGAAAACATGCTAAAGGCAACTTAACCAGGAAGTTTTTTTCTCTAATGTTTACAATATGATTAGCAAATACCATACCATGAACTGGTTCCATCTTGTAATCATGCAAGAATTTAAATCTTACAAATCACACTTTCTACAATCTTTATGCCATGGAATATAGTTTTAGAACCCTTAGTCTGTTTTTAGATTCCATTCCACAAAGACCAAATATTTGCCTTGTTGGTGGCTTATTTAAACCAAGAAATTTTTTTCTTTCATGTTTTTTGTCTGAAGAAGGTCGTACATTGTTATGCCTGAAAGCGCTAACAATAAATTTGGAAGGTCTGGTATACCACATTGCCTTTTTGTTTATTCCTCAGGTATTGTGATAGGCCCTTTAGGGGATGAAAGGGGGGGTAAAGTTTACACTGAACCTATGTTGGCAGTATCAGTTGGTTCTGTATATGTATTGCCATTGTCCTGTAACTCAGAGCAGATCTGAGTATTGCTGTGTAGATTCTTGACATAACTATAGAATGGCTTGTGGTTTTCTTTAGAATCTGCAGCAATTTTGTTTTCGTAGATAGCTTTAGAGGATTTGATGATGGATCTCAGTTTTTTGCTGAGGCTAACAAGGGAGTTTTTCCAGTCTTGGGAATTCACCCTTTTCTGCAACAGTTTTCTCCTTCTGTTGTAGAGCTTGTTTATAGTGGGGGACCACCATATTGGTTTCCTTTTCTTGGAGGAGAGCATCTTGGTTCAGTTTGGTATGGCTTGTTACATGCACTTGTGTATGTGCTCATACAGTGCATTGGTGTATGATTCAGCAGTCATGCACCTATTTTCCATTTGCATGGGAGTCGTTAAAGTTAGCCACCTCTGTTTTTAGAAGCCCAAAATTGGATTTGGAGAAGTTTTTACGGTGGTTTCCTTTACGGGGGGGGGTGAGGGTGGGTTGTGGATATTCATGGTGATTAGCTTGTGGTCAGATCTGACCAAGGAGGAGTTCATTACTGGTGTAAAGCAATGGTTGCCCATGTTAATAATGACCAAGTCAAGGATGTTTCTACCCCTGGTGGGTATAAGAATGAGTTAGTCCAGAGCACTGGAAATAATGAATTCCAGAAAATATTGAGCAAGTGTGTTGGTACATGAGTAATTTTCCCAGTAAATGGAGGGGTAGTTAGTCTCCCAGTATAAGGGTATTGGGTTCAGGGACGGCTCATGCTATTGGGCTGCAGGACTGCAGCCTCCCCTCCAGCTATAATAAAAGTAAATAAAAATAAACAAAAAAGAAAATAAAATAAAAGCAAACATGGGTCCCACCAGCAGTCCAGATTAAGAAGACAACATTTAACTGCAAATATCCCACAACTGCATAGACTGGAATGGGATTGGACTGCAATTTCCACAGGCTGAGGAAGGACGTGTGTGTGTGTGTGTGTGTGTGTGTGTGTGTGTGTGTGTGTGTGTGTGTGTGTGTGTGTGTATGTGTGTGATGCCCAAGTTGCTATATACTGGTGGCTAGAGAACACAGGATACATGGTGGTGGGTAGAGAATACCACAGGCTTGAACACTGTACCTTAAGCCCAAGTGGCAAGAGCCTGAATTCCCTACCCACCACCATTTTATTTTTATTTTACATTTGTTGACCGGGCTAGTCTAACTGGATATATGTCCATTTTCAGTAGAGGCTCGGGGAGATAAGCTCCAAACAGTTAAAATAAATTCACATCAAAGTAATACATGCTTAAAAAGCAGATACATGTATAGTAAAAGAGATAAAGATAATATCTGTTTACATATTATTAAAGTATATAATTGCAGTACATTTGACATTGATTAGTACAAGTACAGTTACAAGTAGACATTCAAATAGAATAAAAGCAAAATGTACATGTAATACATCTAGTAGTAAAGGAATTTTATTTTTTTTTTTTACAAAGTAATTAATGCTATGATGGAGAAATAGATCGTTAGATGTTAGGATGAAGTATATGCAGGGTTCTAAAGGTAAAGGTTGAGTCATATATCAGGAGCTAGATAGTCAGTCAGGATTAGTACAGGGGCACAACCACTGTGTTTTGAGGAAGAGCTTAAGTTTCTTTTTAAATAGAGTTGTGGAAGGAATTGTAGTTAGTTCAGAGGGAAGTAGGTTCCAGTGTTTTCCAGCAGTATTGGAGAAGAGGGAATCTCCAGCCTTGTTATTTGCTTTGTCAATGTTTACAAGAGGTTTGTGTGCAGATCTTGGAGACTTTAGGTTATGGTAAGGGTAAATTAGAGTAGATAGAATAGGTGTTTTGGCAGGTTGATACAGTATTTTATGGGCGATGGCTAGTTGATTAATTTTCAGTTGCTGCTGAAATTCAAGCCAACCTAGTTGCTTTAAATTAATACAGTGGTGGGTTCTGAAAGGGTTACCTGTAGCAAACCTGGTTATGCTATTGTAGGTGTTTTCTAATTTCATAAGATTATGTTTTGACAGGTTAGTAAATATGAGTGAGGCATAGAGAAGGGAAGAGATTAGATGGGAGTGGGCAATGGTTATTCTAGTTGGAGTAAAGTAGGGTTTAATTCTGAAAAGAGAGCCTATTCTTTTATTAATAGTTTTCACGGTGTTGCTGATATGGGTGTCGAAGCTAAGGTTGTTGTCGATGGTGATGCCTAGCAGTTTGGTAGTAAGATCTTGGGATATAGGTATGCCATTTTTAGATAAAATTGTAAAGTCTATTTGGGGGGATTTATTGGTGGGTGTGAATAGGAGGAGTTTAGTTTTTTTTTGGGTAAAGTAGGAGACAACGTTGTGTAAACCACTGTTCAACAGAGTTAAATATGTGTTGTGTCAGAGAGTGAAGTTCTGATACAGTTGTGGCTGAGCAAATAAGTTTGGAATCGTCTGCATATTGTATGCATGTGGCTTGGGGAACTGCTTGGTGGAGGTCATTTATGAATAAAGAAAACAGGAGTGGACCCAGTATGGACCCTTGAGGGATACCAATGTTAACTGGTAGATGGGTAGATAGAGTGGAGTTCCAGAGTACAGCTTGATGTCTGTTAGTTAAGTAGGACTTGAACCATTTAATAGGTAGAATGTCAAGTGAGAGAGATTGTCAACCACCAACTACTCATACAAATTCTTCAATGTCAAAAGCCTTGGACAGGTCTAAGAAAAGTGCAGAGGAAAGGGTGTTAAGGTTACGTTTGTTGTTGATGGTGTTTGTAAAAGAAAGGAGGGCAGTGGTGGTACTGTGGCAAGGTCTGAAACCATGTTGGGTATTAGAAAGCAAGTTATTTTGGAGAAGGTGGTCAAGCAGTTGCTTGTGGATACACCTTTCCATGATCTTAGATAAGGGGGAGAGTAGGGCTATGGGGCGATAGTTGGAGAGTTCAGTAGAATTTCCTCCCTTATGAAGGGGAATAATATGAGTGACTTTCCAAAGTTTAGGGACGTATCCCTCAGTGATGGTTCTATTGATTAGTATGGAGATAGGTTAGGCAATGGATTTGGCTGCTAGTTGTAAGTATTCTGCGTGTAGTAAGTCAGCAGAGGGAGTACATGGTTTGAGTTTTTTGGATGAGGGAGAGAATATAAGCTGTTGGGACAGGTTGGAAAAGAAATGGGGGTGGTGGGTTTGAGTTAGAATTAGATATAGTTGCATTTTGACTAGAGAGGTGACTGGCAAGAGTTTGAATTGTTTCAGTGAAAAAGGTATTAAAGTCATTAGCAATTTGCTTGGGGTTCTCTTTGTCTGTACCTTGTGGGTTGGGTGTGATAGATTGACTGGGCTGAAGTAACTGTTTAATGTTTGCCCAGAACTTTTGTGGGTTTTTCTGGTGAGTTTTCTGAGAATGTAGGTAATAGTTTTTTTTTGTCAGTCAATATTGCTTTTTTAGTCTCGTTTCTCAATTGTTTGAAGTGTTGGTGATCAGCAGGGTTTTTAGTTAAGCGAGATTTGTTCCAGAATTTCTGAGATGGATTTTTTGCTTAGTTTCTTTAGAGAGCCAACGAGCAGATTTAGTTCTTATTCTAATAGACCGTGTGGGGGCATGGTGGTTGAGTATGTCTAGAAACTTAGTATTAAAGTAATCTACAGCTTCATCAAGAGAAAGGTGTTTTAACGGTGACCAATTGCATGCTTTCAGTTCATTTTGAAATAGATCCAAGTTGAAGTTTTTCTTGGTTCTAATTGTTCTAGTAATGGTATGAGTGGGTGGATTTGCTTTGAGCCTGATAATATAGGTTAGTAAGTGATCACTTACATCGTCAGGGAGGGCTCCTGTTTCATAAGCGTGGGGTTGATTATTGACGAGTATCCAATCTAAGGTGCTTTCTTTTTTATTAGATTTGTTAATTCTAGTGGGGGAGGTAATAGTTTGTGAAAACCCATAGAGATTAATATGGGTAGTACTGTGTTTGTTGCTGCAGGATTGCCAATCAATGTTAAAATCACCCAGGATAATGGTTTCTTGGGGTAAGTTTAGAGATAGCCTACAGAGGATGTTTTCAATGGTAGAAATGTTATTTCCTGGAGGGACATAGATGCAGATAATATAGATAGATTTGACTGAGTTTACCTGAAGTTTGGTAATCAGAATCTCAGCATTAGAGTCCTGAGGTGGTTTCTGTTGGAAAGTGGTTATTTGAAAGACAGATTTGAATAAGACAGCTACTCCACCACCTTTTTTAGATATCTGGTCAAAACGTAAGATATTGTAGCCAGGCGGGATGACTTTGTTGTCTTTGGTTGAAGGTTTTAGCCAGGTTTCTGTTAGACAGATAATATCAAAGGAATAGAGTTCCAAGAGAGCATGAAGTTGTGTTATTTTGTTGTTAATGCTGCGTATGTTGAGGTGAGCTATTAGGAATGAGTTGGCTGTTTTTTTAAGTAGAAGGTTGGCAGTGGGGTTTGGTTTGAAGGGTAGAGCGGTAGAGGAGGTGTTTAGACCTGGGTTTGGGTGAATATCTCCATCCTTTAGGGAGAGGAGTAGTGTTAGATTTCTAGTGTTAGTGTATTTACTTAGCATAGGTGGATGCCTTCTAGGATTGGGGAAGTCATATTGGATGTGGGTTGTCCTATGGTATTTGGGTAAAAGATAGCTAGGTGTGGAAGTAATGTTGATGTGGTGAGTATGAGGGGCAATAATTGAAGTGGTAGATTGCTGAGTAGAGAAGGGAAAGTGTGACAGTAATGGATGTTCATAAGAGGTTATTGGGTGTAGTAGTATTGTGTGGGAGAAGTGAGAGTATAAGTAAGTTATGTTGGATGATTAGGGTTGGGAGTTTGTACATTGCAGAGGTGAATATAAAGTTTTAGTAGAGAGTACAAAGGTAAAGGGGTGTGGTAGTGTAAGGCAATGGGCGTGGTGTGTGAGAAAGTGAGTGGTAGAAGAAAATGGAGGGAAGAGAGAAGATTGGTTAAGGTAGTGTTGTTGTGATAGGTGAATATGGTAAAGGGGTGTGATTAGGTAGGTATAAGTGTAGGACCCCTGGGGTGGGTGGGAATTGGGGGTAGGGTAGGGGAGCAGAGTGAACCCGTAGGGCGAACGGAGCGGGTACAGACAAAAGGAAGAGAAGTTAGAGAGAAAACTATCAGTAATGCAGGTAGCTACAAATTAGAAGGTAAAACATGAGTGGTAAGGCTGAGATAGTGGAGGAGTCGGAGGAAAAAGAGAGCCAGAGGGTAAATGCTGGAAAAGACACAAGGTGAGTATGAAGAGGATTAGGCCAAGAGCCTAATAAGTTAGTGGGTTTGAGAAGGTAGAACAGGGAGAATAGGGAGTGATAGTTGGATGAGAGAAAGGGTGCTACCTAGTGGGCAGTTCTGGTGTTGTAGGTAAGTATGTAAGGGAGCTAAGTAGTGTAGAACAGTGGAAGAAGAGATCTATATCAAGAGAAGGTTAGGGTAGGTGGAAGAGGTGTGTTGGCTGTTGGATAGATTAAGAGTAAAGTTAAAGGTAGCTGGCTGCTCAGGCTCACAGCGGACTTTGGAGCCCTGAGACAAGTAGTAGATAGGGGTCTGTTTTACAAGGTAGACTTAGTACATAACATATTTTTTTCTTTTCTTGATAGAGGGTGCAGAGAAATAGGAGGCTGGTGGATGAGGCCACTGGAATTGGATAGGGTTCTTAAATCACCAGATAGGCAGTAATATTATCAGGAGCAGGTAAATGTTGAGCTGGGTACTTTGGGGAGAAAGGGAGATAAATGTAGAGGAGAAAACAGAGTTAGCATTCAGCATTTATATAGGCAGTATAAGCAAGCAGTAACACATATAACATTAGAAATAGAGACAGTTAAATGTGAGGTAAAAGCATACATCTAGGCAGTCAAAAACATGCAAGGCAAATAATGTAAGCCTTTGTTTCATCACCTTGTGTATTCTACTGATTCCATATGCAAAACTGCATATGAGGAAACTACAGTGGTATCTAAAAAGCCTATGGTGTCAACATTCTCAGGATCTAGAAGCAATGATTCCTATCATACCTTGCCTACATTAGAATTCCTTTGGTGGGCAGAGGCCTGCCACCAAAACAAGGGACTACCATTCACTCTACCCCCTGCTGCCCAAACCCTAACAGACCCATCAGACTATGCATGGGGGGCTCACCTGGCAGGGAAGTGCATTCAGGGCAAATGGAACCCAAGTCAAATGCACCTGCACATCAAAAAGAAATGTTAGCTGTACAGAATGCTCTGACAGCCTTCAAGGACCACATTCTTTCAGGACAACTAATGGAAAAGATGGACAAACACCACTGTTATGTGGTACATAAACAAGCAGGGGGGTACCCATTCTTACCCTCTCTGCAGATTAGCCATGGCTCTGTGGAGCACAGTCCTGAGCTACCAAGTGCCTCTACAGGCTCAATTCCTGTCAGGAAAACTAAATACACTGACAGATGAACTAAAGCAGAAATCTCATGGACCCACACGAGTGGAAACTGGAACCAAAGATTTTCAACATGTTCATCAACAAATGGGGGATCCCAGATATAGACCTGTTTGCCTCGCCCCAGAACTACCAATTAGACCATTTCTGCACAAGGACTCCCCACAAACCAGCTTTGATTGCCAACTGGCTCGCTGACAGAATCCACACTGTAAAAGTTGCTGACTCCAAATCTGACCTCAAAGCAATGACAAGTGGAGTAACCACAGGGTTCCATCCTGGGACCTCTCCTGTTAGCCTGTACTTCAGAGAAGTAGATACCAAACACAGAAGGCCTCTGGCTAACTAAGTTCGCAGATGACTGCAAACTAGGAGCCATAGTCATAGTCATACTCACCCTAACCATTTGTAAAACATTTGCAGATTTTTGCCTCATATTTGTTCTGTTCGGTTACTCAGAAAATCTGTGGTTTCTGTATTTTTGTTTCTTTACACAGTCAGTAGTAGCAATATTGCCTGACAGATACAGGTTCTCTGGTTTGATTCTTGGTTGGGGTGCCTTCTGGGTGGAGGCTGCATGTCTTCCCTGTGTATGTGTGGATTTCCTCTGGGTGCTCTGGTGTCCTCCCATCTTGCAAAGACATGTATCTGGAGTGTTTCTCCCTGGGCCTCTGCTGAAAATTAGCTTTTGCTCTAAGTCAACTTTCCTGGTTAACAAATGTTAAATAAATAAAAATGACAAGCATTTGAATTTCAGACTTCATATTCTTCAGAAAGTACATGGTAACACAAAACCTTTTATTCTAGCAATTTTCTAAGTTTATAAGATGGATATTTGAAATGTGTCCCTATTTTTGGGACTGTGTTCCCCCATTGTTGACCTCATCCAGGTTTTTTGTGCTAAGGTTGAGAGCTATTCTAAGAACTGAATTCAGTGAATATGTTTGGGGGCTGTATTCCCCCATTACTGGCTTTGTCCAAGTGTTTTTCTGCAAAGGGGTTGAGAGCTGTTGTGAGAATTGAATTCACTGAATATGTTTGGGGGCATTACTGGCTTTGTCCAGGTGTTTTTTGCTAAGAGGTTGAGAGCTATGGTAAGAAATGAATTCACTGAATATGTTTGGTGGCTGTATTCCTCCATTATTGGCTTTGTTCAGGTGTTTTGTGCTAAGAGGTTGACCGCTATGGTGAGAACTGAATTCACTAAATGGTAACCATTTAAGTTTCAGTCTTCCTCTCTTTCACAAAACAGCTGATTTGGCATAGTGGTATGTTGTTCTGGCTGTTTTGCACAGGGTCCTGGGTTCAAGACTTGGCAGTGAAATGTATAGTGGTAACACATCATTTTATTCTAGCAACATTCCAACATTATACAAGCAATGTTTAAATGTGTCCCTAGTTTTTGGGCTTTTGTCCTCCCCCCCCCCAATAAATGTTGGCTTTTTCCAGATTTCTTGTGCTGTAAAGCTCAGAGATACAGCTGAGTGTTGAGTAGATTTTACAAGGAGCTGAGAGCTGCAGGGGAGCAAAGATTTTGTGCTGCTTATGCTGAGTCTGCTTGCATTGTTAATAGCACAACAGGTAGTGCACTTGCTTTTGATGCAGAAGGCTGTGGGTCCTACTCCCACAGCAGGTAGATGCATTGCTGATACTGTACTGTGTTGCAAAGGGGATGGATGCTGGAGTCCTTTTTGACAAAGATACCTCGTAACTATGAATCTGTTATCAGTTTGCCATCCATTCCCTATTGCAATATTACTAGTTTATCATTTTTTAGTGTAACATAGGCAATTTATTCCTCAAGGGCAACAGGCACATTATTTGTAGATGAAACAATGAAATATAAAGTTGTTTGCTAGCAACAACCTCTTCATTAGTTACAGATCTCTTTAATGTGGAATTATTTATATGACTTTTACTTCTTCAGAGATTGTGCATATTTACTTATACTGGTGGACTGCAGAAGTTTGAGTAGACTTTTATGATGGAAATGTTCTGAATTGGGCAGTTTTGTCATTATTGGTCCATGCATTTTGTTTCATTGTTTACTGGAAATGTTCACAACAATAAATTTAAAATGCCCTCTAAAACTGTACTGTATACAAGGAATATAATTTAATACAATCAGGAAGGTGTATCAAAGAGCATGTGTATGTTTCATGTGCAAGAGGCCTGTGATTTGAATCTGCCACTGGCAAAATGTATTTTCTTTGAATCTGGGTTTCAATGCTGTTTCAATAAATGTGAGTTTCAAGGGCAGAAATGTTTTAATGCTGTCTGTTTTTATTGTGAGACTGCATTGCTTTGTTTAGCAGATATCTATTAGTGTTTGTACTATAAAATGCAAAATAAAACTTTCAAACGGGTGGCATAAGCCAGGGAACCTTGTTGGCTAGGCTTACTTAGGCTCTTGGGCCGATAGCCTAGTACCTACCTATAAAATGAAATCCAAATCCTTGCAGAACTAAAGCAGTATGCACATTACAGTGTTTATGGTAAATTGGGTGAAATAACCAAGGAATGGGACATTGGAATGGCTGCGGGGGAGGCTTCATTCGACCATGATTTTGTGAGGGGGGAAGGGCAGCAAACTTAGACAGCCCCGGCTTAACTGTACCTCTCAACTGTCCAGATTTTTGCAGAATGAATAGATTTTTGCTTCTTATTTTTGGTTTGTTCCTCATAAAATTTGTAGTTTTCTGGCAAATCATTTAGGAATGAACTGAAGTCACTAAATAATGACAGACATTGAGTTTCAGACATCATAACCTTCGGAAAAATACATGCTAAAACAAGACCTGTTATTCTATCCACTGTCTAAGTTTATACAAGAGCAATTTTTAGTACTGTTTGTATGTTCCCCCAATATATTTGACCTTGTCCAGATTTCCTGCATTAAGAGGTTGACAGGTACATGCAAATAAATCACTTATACAATTAGGAATATCCAAACCTCTCAACTGTCCCCAATTTTGGCTCAAAATGTTGCTCTTCTCCTAATAATCCCTCCACAAAATGGCAATTTTCAAAGAAAACATGGAGGGTTTACAGTTTAAATAACTGTAATGATCAGAGTTATAGATTACTTTTATTTCAGAAATGCATGTAGATTCTCTTATTTTGTCAGCTGCTCAAGTCAATAGTACTAATATTAAAAAGGTGTCCCTTCTTTGACAGGTTCCCAGCTGTATTGTGGGGCAATTTTATATTTTTGCATCACATTTTTGGTCCATTTTTCATAATATTGTGGTTTTCTGGCAAATTAGTGGCAAATCATTAAAGACTGAAGTTAGAAAATAATGGCAGACATTTGAATTTCAGATTTCATGTCCTTCAAAAAATTCATACTAATGCAAGACCTACTACTATTCTATTAACTTTCTATGTGTACAAGCGTTTGGGTTTTTGTATAATAAAACTGCCTTGTTATTTCAACCTTCTCTTGGTACTAGGTCTGTACCCTCATTTGGTTCTCCAGAGCGAACTTTTGCTTGTTCTTGGTTATTAGTGTTCGCTTTCATCTCTTCATTTGGTTTAACTTTCTATGTTTATAAGAGCAATATTTAAAAAGTGTCTTTATTTTTGGGCCTTTGTTCCACTTCTATGTATGGATTTGTCCAGATTTCTTGCTCTGAGGTTGAGAGGTATGAGTGTCAAAGCCATCACCATCAGCCAGAGGCATATCAAATTGTGACATACTTGTTGCACCCCACTCCCCCATGTAGTGACTCTGGATGTGTCCAAGCAAGGCAAGAAGCAGTTATGCAGTGTAGTGTGCAGAGTATTCCCCCATCCAAGGTAGACACAAGTACAACAGTGGCTTTTCATCTGTCCTTGATTTTGCAGAATGTTCTGGTTTTCTGTCATATTTTTATTTGATTTATGCTTCTTATTATTCAGAAAATGCATGCTGTCGCAGTGCCCTGTTGCTCTGTGTTTAACTAGCAATGCTTTAATGACCATCAGATTAGCTTGTTGGAGACTATAAGATGCAAGTAAGCTTTAATAAGCATACTGTAAAAGAATTACCAACATTGAAAGCCTTTTTGTTGTTGCCATGCAGAGAATATTTACATAACTAGATAACGTATAAGAAATTCACATGACCTTATTTGTAATAAAGGACAGGATTACAGTATTTTCAGAAGCTCATTACATTTGTTGGAGACTTGCAGTCATCTTTGCAGGCTTTACCCATAAACTAAACAGAATGGCAATCTATCATGTGTCATCCATAACCTGTGCAGCAATCCTTTAAGCAATTTAAGCTTGTTTCTTGTTTGCTGTTCATTTTTTACTTTGATCATGTCTTCTCCATGAAACAAGTAGATAGTTGTTGTCAGGCAGCAGGTTTTTTTGGATAAGAAAATTTTTTACAAGTGGGGGTATCAGCTATTTTCAGCATGTTACTTGGTACTTTTATAAAGCTGAATATAAATTATAATTAGAACTGCAGTGCAAGGAGAAGTGGTTTGAGTTGAGAGCTTCTTGTTTTTTTATACTTGATTTTGACTGGTATTCCAGTAATGTATTTAAAAAGTAATTTATTTTTTCATGCCTCACAACCTTGTTTCCATCTCGATATTAAGTAATGTGTCTTGTAGCCAATGCATTGAAATATTTTTTCTTCTACCCTTCATTTTGTTTTGATTTGACTCTCGTAATGATGGTTTGGCACCCAGGGCAGCATATTCAATTAAGGTTCCAGTTGTTGTAGTTTTGAGCATAGCTCCACCTCTTTCTACTTGGCCACACCTCTTCCCATTGGCCCCACCCACTCAGCTGTCTCCTGCAGCCCCCCTTTAATTTGAAGTCACCAGCCGCCACTGATTGGGTTGTACCCTAATATTTTCCAGTGTGCTTAGGAATGTGAAGTGGGAGTCTTGGGACATGGTGGGGGATCTATAGCAGGCTACACCTTGGATTGCAGCTTTACCCAGTGTTACGTGTACCTGAAGTATCTCTGATGCATTGTGTTGGGCTACTAGTCTGGAGGTGTGCATATCCTTTATGTATATGGAGACACTATGACCTTTAGTGCTTCAGTCCAGGTTCTGGGGCCGAAAGTTGTGGTATGAATTATAGCCTGATAGTGCTGGGGTGCACTCTGCTGCCTTGAACCAGGTCTCAGTCACTGCACAGATGTTGATGTTCTCTATTTTAAGGAGTCCTTCGAGCAAGTGCATTTTGAGATTTAGACTTCTAGCGTTGAGTAGCATAACCCTCAGATTTAGTTTGCTTGTAGCTGTTATGGTGGTAATTTTGTCTTCAGGACATTGCCTAAAAAAGGCACTATAGGGATGGCAAGAGCCTTGGCCAGTATCTGGAATCCCTGCATTGACAGGTGTAGGCCATCTCTGGTGAAGCATCGAGGTCTGTCAATCATGTCATCCCAGGCAGACAGATACTGGATCCCCTTAGAATGACACCAGAAACTTAGCCAATTGTTGAAGTCAGTCATTTTCTGCTTGTACTGTAGTATCATTCTGGGTGACAGCAAGATACTACTTAGAGCTAGGGTCATACCTGCCATGTAGTCTAGGGAGTTACATCTCAGGTCATTCACACCAACATGGACAATGACAGAGTCATATTTGTACCTGTTGGTGGAATGACCTAAGTGCATGCGTTATGTGGCGGATCCTGGCACTTGACAGGCAGCTGACCGTAACTTTTTCCTTATTCAGCCTAGTGAGTGGGACATCAGTGTTCCTTTCTATTAAGTCACCTATGACTAGTGTATTGGATAAGTTGTTTTGCCCTATGGGCTTTGGTTGAGTGGCACACTGTTTATGTGAGCTATGTGTCTCATGCTTTGTGCTGGGATGTGGTGGCTGTTTGCATTTCTGCCTTGGAGGTCTCTGTTGTTTGGGCAGATTTTTATTGAGAGCCTCCACGAAGTAGGTGTGTGTTTTGTGTTACTATGTGAGGGTTGTGGTGATGCAGGTTCTGGAGGGCTATGTGTTGAATGTGGTGTGCAGGTGTTAACCTTCTCCTCTTGACCGGCTAATCCAGTCTTGGCTGGAGAGTGCTTGGCTTCCAATTTGGCTGTATATGTGCATCTTTCACAAGTCATAGTGTTGGGAGGTAAGAGGAGAGGGTTGTCAGTGTACGAGACAGTTGCTACATTGCCTCAGGATGCCCAAGTTCACCAGGTTGACAGGAGAAAGTACAGGGAACTGACCTTTAGACATGCCTGGATATGAGCTCGATATATTAATACTGAAGCCTTTTACAGGAAAAATGTCACTCAAAGTGTCTGAGTCTGTACAGAGCACTGCCAAACACTTGAGGAGAATCTAATATGTAGACCCTGAAAATTTAAGAAAGAAAATTTAATGAAGAAACAGGAACATTTCATTTGCAAATTCCAAAGACAAGCATCTGGAGCAATTCTCCCCAGGCCTCCACTGAAAATAGGCTCTGTCCTATTCAGACTTTCCTGGTCAACAAATGTTGAATAAAAAAATTAATAAATAAAACATTTCTCACTTGATTAAATCAAGTCGTCATCCCCCAGCACCTTCTATGTTACAGCTAGGAATAATACTAAAATTAATGCCAAGTCACAAAAAAACTAACTACTAGGTGTAATAATAGATAACCAAGATTTGACCTACATATAGCACAAACAATTAAGAAAGTTCACAAAAAATGGGTACTCTTTACAAAAATAAAAAGTATCTAACAAACACCTCTAGGGTTGCCGTTTCTAGAACCCATCTTCTATCAACACTTCTGTATGCTTTCCCAATTCTCAACAACCTTAAAATGACAGACTTAATTAAACTTGAAACATGCTACAATAAAATAGCTAAATTTGCAACTGACTGCACACATCATACCCACCACTATCACTCCTTAAAGAAACTCTCCTGGTTAGAACTCCTACAACTTGTACCCTATAACCAATTAACCTTAGCACACAAACTAGTATATCAACCTGAAGAAAACCCTGCCCTTCTAAATATTCTCCAGCCCCATGCCACAAATCGAAGTCTTCGCTTAAGAAATTAAATCTCTACTACACGTGTCCAAATCCACTAATACGGCAAGGGACTCACTATTTTCTCATTATGCAGCAAAAAGATGGAATTCACTACCTCACAGCATCAGAACCAACACAAATACCAACCAATTTAAAAAGATTCTTAAAAATTATCGTAATGACACCTGTCATTGTTTCTGTACTACTCCAGACTAACTAGTTTTAATAGCTTCATGTCATACTATTTCTACTTCCTTGATGACTTCATAATCTATGCTCTCTCTTATGTCAATATAACCTCTAACCTCATCTTTTTCTGTCCAGTTCCCCCCTATAGCTTACTTTGGGAAACTACAATGTCTACACTGCAATAAGGAATTATATCAGATGATTGTAGAATACAAATGTGAGCTATAGTAGCATAGAACGTCTGTATGTGGAGCTTTTCTCCCCAAAGCCTCCGCTAAAAATGGGTCTTATCCCAGTTGGACTTTCCCGATAAACAAATGTAAAATAAATAAAATAAATAAATAAAATTAAATGGACCATCTTCTCAATTGAAAATCCTGAAAGTATTGGTTAGTTACTTACTTAAAATGTTGTTGCCCTTGCTTCCCAGATGATAGCCATCCCTTACACACATATCTGATTTGTTCACTGATTTTTCCCACAAAAATATGATCTATATGTCCCTTGTTAAAAACTGCTACCTCAGTATGTTTGTTAGACCTCACTGGAGAAAAAAAATTATTTCATGTAAAACTAAATGTAACTGTCAGGATAGTAAAACTGTTCTTGTTAAACTCAGCAGAGGACTCCAGTCCATGATCAAATCAGCCTAAGCTAGATATTTGGAAAAAATAGCCACCCATGCAAAAGGCAGCTGTAAAGTCTTCTTTAATTATGTTAGAAACAATGCCCAGCACCATGCAGAGCTAAGAGTAAGTAATATCAAATACTCTGACCCAGAGGACTTAGCCAATCTACCAGTGTACAAACTTAGCTCTAAATTCACCCCTTTTCCCCTTGCATTCTAAGATTACATACCCGTATGTGCACCCCCCTCAATTCTCTGAAGTACAAGTCCTCAGAGCATTACCCAAGGTCAAGAACACTGCTTCATCTGTCACATCTTCTGGAAACACTATTCAGTATCAGAATCCAAACAGGCTTTGTGCCTGATGAATGGAAGACAATTATAGTCAGCCTCTGGCATGAAGGTGGGGCATTAACAAACCTAGGTAATGATAGACCTATAAGTGTGGACAGCCTCATCTGTAAGACTATAGAAGGAATCATTGGTAACCTACAAACTATTGACTTAAGTCAGTTCAGTTAGATCAAGGACAGATCCTGTTTATGTAACATGGTTGACTTCTTTGAGAAGGTTACCAAAGCAATTGATGAGGAAAAATTGGTACACACCACATAGATAGAGCTGCCAAACACATTTGACACCATCCCACATTCAAGTATCATTAATATACTGTCTCAGCTAAATGTTAATCCCTATATTGCTCATTGTATAGCAAATTGATGGAACCCAAGAAGTTAGTGTGGGTGGTCCTACCTCCTACAAAAGACTTGTCACTAATAGCATACCCCTAGATTCAGTCCTTGAGTCACTTCTTTTTGACATTTGCTTCCCTGAGGTTGATGCAATGAAGGTTTATGGCTGAGAAAGAGGGTCTTTCCCAAACAAATTGTTGGAGTCAAACCAATGGGCTAAAACTAAATGTCAAAAAAGTATAATAGTATCCTTCAAAAAGTATGATGGTCCTTGTAAGTATTATATCAGCAGCACTACCATAAAAATTGATCCAGTAGTTAGGGACCTGAGTATTTATGCTGAAAATGAATTGTCCTCCAATCAACCATCTATCCTTTTTAATTGCAGAGATTCTTAGTAAGGGTATGCATACATGTCCAGTGATGTGATCATTCCACTGTATTTAGCACTTATAAGAATGATTATTGAGTATAGTGCTCCTTCTGTATGCACTTGTCCAAACATTTGACACATCTTGAATGACAACAACAATTTCTCATCAAGAAAATCAAAGGCCTAAATTATGAAAAACTACACTGATCTTCTCAAAGCCTTGCACTTCATCTCAGTATCATACAGGTTACTGATAGAGATTTCTGCCCCGTGTTCAAAGCCTCAGCAGACCCTATCCTTTCAGACCTATTTCACATCCACAAATCCACTGGTGGCATTAACACTACTCGAGATTTAAGCATTTTCTGCAACATGAATACAACATACTGGAGCAACAAATGTGTACCACGTAGAATGCCACTTTTTTGGTATCTTCTTCCTCTCCAGATAAAGGAAAGTACTTCACCATATGACAAATGTAGAACAAGTAAAAGAAATTCAAACTTGTAGTCGAATAAATCCTAATTTATTGTAAAACACTCTAGCGCCTTGGCTACTGCTTAGCCTTCAAGGAGTAAATTCAAAATTATACTAATTCACATTTTATACCCTTAAATATTCAATAAAACACTTAACCAATTAAATAATTAAACATTTACTTAATTGAATTTCTATTCAAGCAACATAACTTAAAAACACATGCTTTTTAAGCTACACAACACATTTCCAGCAACAATCTATATTCAAAGCCCGAGGGATCAAAGTCCCAAATTTTAAAATAAAAATAGTCTCCTTATATAATAACATATTTCTTTTATTGTCCACATTTTCTCCCTGTATTTGTTGTAATATTGTAGCCGTTAAATCTTTGGGGACACTGTCATGACACAATTTAAAATGTGGAGCTAAGGGACTTTCTTCTTTATTCAGCAAAAGTCACCAATTTGTGAACTACTTTGTTCCCCTACAGTGATTAAGTTTTTACTTGATATAATGCAGGCAGTGTTTAACTGGCTACCATCAAAATCGGATAACATAACAGAAATCAATTAACAACCTGTTAAGTGTACAGTTATCCACAACACAAACAGAATGTTAAATAGTAGATAAATGTTGTAAAATGTTGAATTCTGTTTGAACACTGGAATCAGACTTACTACGCAATTCATGCACAGTGGGGCAACCCCCTTTTTGATTTTATGCAAAACCAACAAGATCTTTTGTTATGGATATACTGGACTAAATTACCACATAACTGTCCACAGTTACTGAACTGCTTTAAGAAACCTCTCTCTAATAAATCCTGCAAGCAAAATCTATCCATTTTATCCATGTATTTAATATTCAACTACAAGAAAAAAGAAACCAACTAAAAATCTACCTTCTCCACTTTTCCCAAAAAAGACTTGCAAAGTACATTTTTACATCTTTGCATTGATGCTTATACACGCGTAAGCACTTAAATGCAGTTCTTCTTGTCCCTGCCCACATAGTAGTCATACCCATAGTAAAGCCTTGTGTCAAAACAGCAGCAATGTTTTCTCAAAAGAAGAAAACTAAAAGAAAAACTGTCATATTCCACAACTCCATTTTTAAACAGGAACACAAAATGTAACAGTCGAGTGGTACCGTATGTTGTCTGCTCTGAAATATAGTTTATCTGGTCCCTGCCTACGCAAACCATAAGCTTAGCAGGGCATCAGATAGAAAGCTGTAATACCATTTCTTCAAAATAATGGCAGACTACAATACTCAGTGGTTATATTTATTTGAGGCTGTATTTCTTAATATAGACAATTGGTACAATGGATAGTCATATAGTAGATAAAAGAAAGTTTAGTGCTGCTATATTGCAAGCTGCATTTGCTTAGAGTATTAAACGGTTTTTGGAGCATTTGGGACAGATATATATTGATATATAAAAGAGCAGTATTCACACCTGTACGAAATAGATGATTACTTTTTCTGTTGTACATCCATGCAAACAAGAGGCAATATTTCTCCAGGTAAGAGATTTCATATATCAGAAAGTTTGATATTGCCGAGTGAGGGAAGGGGGTAACTTTAGTTGCACTTTATCTTAAAAGAAATAGAATAATAGTTTTTGTTGAGAGGGCCTGACAACAGATGCTACGGAAATATTGTTGCAAGAGGGTTAATAATGGTATAGGAGTATATATTAGAGTAAGCATTGATCTGATGAAGAATAATTTTATATACTGAAAGATGCGGAATGGTAGGGCTTGTCTAAGTTATAAGTTTACTGAAGTCATTAAGCATAAAGGGGTCCATCTTTGGCATGTAGTAATTGTTAGAAGAAGTTCTTAAGTAGGCAATGTCTTTACTTACTTTCCAGATATGTTTAGACTGTGATGGCATAACTTGCTTCTTCTTTTGAAAGTAGGTGGGTTTAGCTTCCTTTAAAATGAGTTTCTGAACTTGTCTCAGTTGTAAGAATAGTAAATAAGCTGAGCTATATATTTCAAATCCATAGTTATCCAATAAAGGTTATCCGTTTTGAAGGAACACTATATGAATAAGTGAAAATAAATAGATTAGAATATTTGATCTAGTGGAGTTCAATCAACAGACATACATTCTACAATTAATTCATTCTCCTTATATTCAGGAATGGTCTTGTTATGATGACATAGAGATATAGGAAAATGTTATGAGAAAACTGCCCAAATGGAGATGTGTTCACAAAGGGTACTAGGGTAGCACAAAACAAAAACTGCATTTCTGAGTATATTCATTATGAGGAAGTTCAAATTTAGGTACTTGTTAGTAGCAAGATTAGGCATTTTACAGAAGGGGATTAGCTATGTAAGGCCATCTAAAATGAGATATTGGAATATTTGCTTTTTCGGAGGCCTGAGGTGCCAGTATAAAAGTCACCTGTTATTATATTTCATTATTTACTTAGGTGCATTTGAGCTCTTCTGCTGGTAGAAGGCATGGAGAATTACACCAGGAAACACCAGGGTATGTCTGTCAAGTGTCCATGAATATTCAACACCACGCAAAAATGTGCCAGTGTCTGGGTACTGCCAATCCTGTCCTCTACAGTAGGCACGTGCAACCACCACTCACAGCATCAGTTATGTCTGGGTGTGACTGGTTATCCTGCATCAAATGTTGAAAATTTTCTACACAGTGCTTAATCCAGTGGTGGTATTTTTAGTTATATTATGTCCTCCCCGCGGTCGAGTGGCGTTCAAAAGACATGCGTAGAATGGGCATGCCTTCGTTGAAGGTTGGGCATTGAGCTGACACCTCGGCACCAGTAAAAAATTCTACTGCCAATCATTAGCGGACCAGAGTTCCGCTGTGGCAACCCCTAACCGGGAAAAGCCGAAAGAAAAACAAAGAAATTTTTAGTTATTGTAAGAAATTTTATATGTTTGTTTTTATAGTTTTATTGTCATTTTTCAAGTGTACCTACTTCATAGAGTCTAATACTGTCCTTGAAAACATTTCTGATTCACTTCCATCTTTAATCCTAAGAGCATATGATGACTTGGATAATTCTAAAGAAGAAACAGCTGGTGTGACTGAACAAGGTCTTTTTATCTTTAATGGAATTCAATGCAGTCATACTAATTTGCCGTCTGCAGTTATTTTTGTGGAGTTTCCCATTCATTTTCAAAATAGTGTGAAAGAGGTATGCCTAGCAGATTTACCTGGCTCTAATACTCCAGTCAATCTTTTTAGCATCTGGGGAAAAGGATCTAGTGGTTTTGCCTCATTTAACTTCATTAACTTATTGAGTTAGTTTGAAAAAAAAATGCTCTGATTTAAATCTTTTGAATGTAACAGTATTTTTAAAAGTTATCTGAGTTCAGGTCTAGATCTGAAACTCTTAGGTTTATGAGGGCACTCGTTGAAGATGTCATGAAATCATTTTCTGCTACACTTAATCCTACAAATAGAGATTACATAAAAGCCTATATTAAAAATAATGATACTCCACTTGGGAAACCACAAACATAACTGGACCCATTGCAGTTACTGTTTTAAGAATTCAATTCTACCTCCAATGCATTTAAAAGAACCTACAGCAAAGTTTTGGGGAAAGAAACCGTGATTAAAAACACTGAAGGAAAATTGTTTGCAGAAACTCAAAATATGACAATACAGCCTCGCAATGTTTGGTGAAATAATTCACATAATACAGTTAATGATAATAAATAATGAATGTTTAACTCCTGATAAACTTAACAAATATTACTGCACGTCTTCACTAGACTGTTTATGCTGTAAAGTCCAAAGAGATAATATTCTTCATATCTTTTGGAGCTGTAAATGTTCATATAAGTTCTGGTGTTCGTTAAACGTCAGGGTAGAAAAAATAGCATACGAGAAGACCACTGTGTCCTGGGAATTTGCAATTTTGCATATTACTGCTAATTCATTAACAAAGCACAAAATGCATATTTTAATTACCAGTTCTTCACTACATTTCACAGAACTGGCCTGAAAGATCAAAGATATCATGGGATGGTTTTAAACAAGTTGCAATTAAATATATAACAACTCATAAGTTAAAAGTAATTAACCAAATCAAGCATTCTTATTATGCACAATTTTGGAGTATACTCCTTCACCACGTACTCCAATAAACTGAAATTTCCACAAATAACTATAAGTTAAATTAACAAAGAAAAGAAATGGCATCAAATATCACAGTTTTAAGTTATGGTTTATAACAGTGTGTATTATTCCTATTGCATTAATTAGAGCGGTATAAAGGCATGTAGCACTTTGTGTATATAGTTCTGTTAAAGAGGTAATCTGTATGCATACATCTCATCACATGTTGACGAAGTCTTTGGCTGTGATGTTAAACTTTTAAACACTTTGAAAGATTAATAAAGGTATTGGAAAAAGAAAGAACAGACATCAAGTTACAAAGTTTCCATTAATCAGTATCTGAATTGAGGATGATGTACCGTCAATTGGAAGCCATATCACATTTTGCGAGCAGCAAGACGCTCCAGTCATGATTGAGGCAATTAGAGAAGCTGATCTAGAAAAGAAATTACAAGAAAAACAAACAACTAAGGAATTAGAGTATACCAGTTTTAGAACCGATAACCTTTATTCTATAAAAGCTGCGATTGCTTGCTAGGGTATTACGTTTTGTCTCCAGCCGATACACTGATGTTGCTGATTTTCTTCTTCTTGCACAACTTGAGTCTGAAAATTTTATTTGCTACTGAAAGTAACAGCAACAAGGATTGCGAATTATACAATCATAGTTGTTTATCTCTCTCTTATTACTTACTCTAAATGTATTTTAACCATAATGTGATAATGACATTCCAATGGATTAATGCAAGCTTAGCAAGTAACGTTATTTTAATTTGAAGCATAGTGAACGGTAAGTCCTTCTTTAATTTTGTAATGACAAAACTCTTCATGTCACGTTCATCATTTCAGGTGTCTGTTTACCTTCAATAGAAACAGACAAAGACTTGGAGTCTAATGATTCTTGTTTGATGGTAGACATTACAAGAATATAGATTTGTCTTCTGTAAATAATACATATAAATGGAGCTATCCCACAATCCAGATGGGCACATAAGGTTTGCAATCATTGCCAGAAACTGATATCCAACTTTCTCACTTATTCAATGCCCAGAGTTAATGAACTGATAGAGAATCTAGGTAAAGCATGATTTCTAGCCACTTTAGATTTGACCAATATAGGCAGAATCCCCTTACCCTGAAGCCAAAGAGAAGGCTTCATTCTCCACCTCTCAGGGTCTTTTTCATTATACTGTGTTGCTCTTTGGAATTCATTAAGCTCTAACTACTTTTCAAAGGATCACTGATAAAGTTCTGAAACCTTAATCCAGGTGCTCAGCAGCGTACCTTGATGATGTGGCAATCTAGTCAGAAGACTGGGAGTCACATTTATCCAAAGTACAGGTCATGCTGGTCCCCTTAAGCTTTATATGACCCAGGCAGGATGTGAATGGGAGAAGGGTAATAAGATCCCAAGCAAACAAAATAGATGCCATAAAGAACTGACATATACCCAAGTAAAAACACTAGACAAGGCTGTGTACGGGAGTTCAACAGTAAACAGTTCAAACGAAAATTATAAAAACTGTAACTCCAACACCAAATAATATAACAAACACAATTTATTAGGTCAGCACCCTTTCTTAAAGAGGATTGAGAAAGGGAGATGTCCCGAAAGCTTCTCTGACCTAATAAAGTCTGTTTGTTATATTATTTGGTGTTGGAGTTCCATTTTTTTTGTCATTTTTATATACCCAAGTAAGCATTATTTAGGGTCAGAATGCTACCATAACCTCTCATTCAACATACCTAACAAAAGGTAAAGCTCCCCTTCACATAAAGTGGACGATAGAAGTAGATGAGGTTTTCATTCATCAGGAAGCTCACTTATGTTCAGTGCCAAACTTAATTACTCCTGACTTCAGTTATCTATTTAATACATACACTGATGCATCTGAAATAGGGTCAGGAGCCATGCTGTTTCAAGAGTTAGGTGGGATGGAATAACCTTTTTGTTACCTCAGCAAAAAATACGGCTGAGATTAAATACTCTGCCTTTGATTGTGAGTGCCCTGATATTAACTAGTTATTCATTTCTCTATATTGTTATTGATAAGGACATAGTTTAACCCTAGTATCCAAGTAGACACCCCTAGAGTGTTTATACAAGTAAATGGATGACAACACTAAGGGCTAATAATCTATTCTAACCACCTCACCATCACCCATCCTATGCAATCTATCCCATCCTTCTCTCCAGCTGAAATACTATCAGCCAACCTTCTACTCAACAACTATTCTACTATTACCATAGCGCTATTTACATTCCACTGTGTGGTAATATTCCCCTTGCTGGAAAGCATCCTGTCCTATTTCTCTCAAAACATTCCAAATATGAATTGGTTTACCCTTAACAATTAACAACCCTATCTCCTCTCATTGCTTGAACATATATGGACTTACCCAGCTCATCTCTCAACCAACCCATCTGAATAACTCGTACTCTCCCAGTACCCTTATTGATTGGATATTCATCTCTAATCCCTCAAAATATCACAAACCTCAAACACTTTCTGATTCCCTGAGTAACCACTCACCCATAACAGTTCTTAGATATACTAGCCACCTTCCTAAGCAGATACATCTCCTGCCGCACTCACTCCAGTTTTAACCCTGAAACATTTAAAACCCTTATATCTAAAGTAAATTGGTACTTCCTTACCCAGTTCCAACTAAATTAAGCTGTCCAAGCTTTCAACAAAACATTCCTTGATATCTTAAACTCTACAGCACCACTTAGGAAAAATAAGGATGAAGGCAAATATAGCCTCCTGGCTGTCAGAAACTACTCATACCCTTATGAAAACCAGAAACCGAGCCTGGAAAATATGGCTACAATCTAAAGACCCTGCCCACCTGCAAAGATGCAAAGAACAAAGAAATCAGGTTAAACAACCCATCAATAAAGACAAAAAGTATTTCTACCACAACCCCCCTTCCACTCTAAAATTTGACCCTAAAAAATTTTGGAATGCAATAAACCAAATACTACATCCTGGTAATCCTACCTCACCCAACCTATGCCCTTATAGCCTTCAATCCCTCCTCCTCAATACTTGTTCTTCACTAAACACCAAACAGCGGTGCAAAGTCTCCAGCTGCTTTTATCTTTAGCCACATTGTGTGTAGCAAACAATGAGCAAAGGGGAGTACAAGGGGAATACAAATATAAAAGAGAATAAAATCTGCCATTGCAGACTAGTAAGCAGCATACAACTTCTTCCTGTGGTGTACTCCTACACATATTTTTTCTTGGATAAACCTTCCAGTCCTTGAATAAGGGTGCCTGTATGTTTAACTTATTTCCTTGGCTGTCCTTTGATAATTAGCTAGATTTAGCAGAGTACCTTGAATTCTCCCCTGCTACTTTAAATTCCAATTGATGGTTTCCCCTCCCTTCCCCCACCCCCCAAATGATTGCTCAGGTACAACACACGAAAGGTTTTAAAAACCATGGATGCCATATTTGCTCTAATTGCAGCTGAAAACTCTCTAGATGTAGCATCTCTAGTAAGTGTCCCTGGACTAGCTGTTTTTTTTTTAGCTAAGTTCTATCTGGAAGGTGTAGATCCACTCCGTTCACTTTGCTCACTTAGCTCTCTTCCCATCCCCCCATATCATTACCTTTATACCTATATACAACCACACCCCCTCACTTCCTCCTTAATCCCCCACCTCTTTACTTCCTGTTCTCATACTACCTCCCTTCTTTGCTCCTACCGACACTTACCTACTATCCACTATCAAAGACTACTATACCTTACTGCCACCCCTTCCTCTCATCCTCTGTTCTACACCCCATAAAGTGACATGTTTCTTACAACTCAAACTATACTCTTACCTTCTCTACACCTCATACTCTATCACCTCACCTGCTATCACTCACAATTACCTACTCCCCATTTCCATCCCTCAAACACCACTCTTAACTCAAGTACTACATCACAGCCCTATCTACTAATTTATCCCTCCATCCTTCCCACTCCTAAAATAAAAATATCTCCCCCCTCCCCTTTAAATCAAAAAAACAAAGTCTACTTACTCAAATTAAAACCATATTACAAACTTCTATTTCTATCTGGTGACATTTATCCTAACCCAGGCCCTACAGTCACTATCCTGAACAATAGCCCCCCTATATCTAAACCTGCCAATCCCTCTAACCCACAAGAACAAGTACAATTCTGCTCTATCAATGTCAGGAGCCTTATAAATAAAGTTCAAGAACTCCATGCTTGGATAGCTAACTATACTCCTGACATACTTACCCTAACTGAAACATGGTTAAAACCACACCGTCTGGACAGTGTAATTATCCCTCCTGGCTATAATATCCTAAGATTAGATCGACCTAAAAGAAAAGGAGGAGGAGTCTCCATACTCTACTCCAATTGTCTCTCCCAAATCAGTCCCACACTAGACTTACCCTCCTTCTCACCAGCTGAACTCCTACTGACCAACTTCAAACATAACAGTTTCAACACCATAACTTTCGCAGCAATCTGTATTTCCCCGGTGATGATATTAACATACTTGGGAACATCCTGTCTCACCTCTCACATACCATCCACAATGAAATAATTATACTGGGAGATGTAAATATTGATTGGCTTACAATACAAGCTCCCAACACTACTTCCTGTATAAACCTACATGGGTTTAAGCAGCTAATCACAATCCCAACCTACATTAATAAATCGCACCTACCTAACTCTCTTCTTGACTGGATATTGGTCTCCCACCCTCAAAACTATCATAACTCCCAAACCCTTCCAAATGCCCTCAGCAACCACTGCCCTATAACAGTTACCAGACATACTCCCCACCTTAGCAAACCTAACAAATTTATTATCACCTGCTCACTTTCTCATTTCTGTCCTAACTCCTTTATTCACAAACTCCCCAAAATTAACTGGTCTTACCTCACCACTATTCCTTTAGATGAAGCTGACCACTCCTTCAACACTACATTCCTAAACATTCTTAACTCCCTTGCTCCTCTCCGCACAATTAGAATCAAATCTAATACTGCTCCCTGGCTCACTAAATCTAACTGAACCCTCATGAAAGACTGGGATAGGATTTGGAAAATGTGGACTAAAACTAGGATCCCTTCTCTTCAGAAATGTAAAGAACTCAGAAATAAAATTAAAAAAAATCATCCATTATGACAAAATAAATTTCTATGCCAATCCTCCCTCTACTCTTAAATCAGACACAAATAAATTCTGGAGCTCTATTAAACAGACTCTTCATCCAGGAAACTCTTCCTCTCCTAACCCATGTTCCAATGCAACATCTGAAGACATAGCCAATAAATTTAACATTCGTTTTATAAACTCAATAACCTCCATAATAAATTATATCCCCCCAGAAACAACACTAGCACCCCCACAAAGTCTACACCTCTTCCAAACCCTCCTAACTCCTTCTCTCTAAAAGCAGTATCAACTATGTAAAGTCATTACTCTCTAAACATAAACCTTGCTCCCTATCTGTTGACAAGCTACCCTCTTACTTCCTGCAGATTCCCTCTGAACCTCTTGCCTATCCTGTATCCATCTTAATCAACCGATCCATTTCTGAATCCTATGTCCCCACTGTGTGGAAAAATTTCTTTACTCTACCCATTCACAAAGGGGGAAACTCCTCAGACATATCCAACTTCAGACCAATTGCGATACTCTCGCCACATTCAAAAATCCTAGAGAAATGGCATTCACAAGCAGGTAATGCATTACTTTCACCAGGAAAACCTTCTTACATCTATACAGCATGGTTTCCGTCCCAAGCATAGTACAACTACTGCACTTATATCATTCAT
This sequence comes from Protopterus annectens, assembly GCF_019279795.1. Classification (NCBI taxonomy): domain Eukaryota; kingdom Metazoa; phylum Chordata; order Ceratodontiformes; family Protopteridae; genus Protopterus; species Protopterus annectens. The sequence continues at coordinate 1,212,834,872 of NC_056733.1, read as the reverse complement.
CAACATAGTCTCCCTAGCTTGTGATAACAAACTTATCTCATGCCTATTCCTTGCCCTTTCTAAAGCCTTTGACACTGTCCCTCACCCACTCCTTTTAGATAAACTTGCTAATTTACATTTCTCTCCCCCCCCTACTATCTTCTAGTTCTCCAGCTATCTCTCTACCCACCAGCAATCAGTTAATAGGCTCTCTGCACTATCCTCCCCTCTTACTGTATAAATGTGAGTCCCCCAAGTGTCCATACTTGGACCACTACTCTTTAATATTTTCAACAACTTGCTGTACTCCTCTTGTCCCCAGTTATCTCTTGTGCAATATGCTGATGACTCAGCTGTTAAAACCATTGCTGACAACCCAACTGACCTCCACTCAACTACCAAGGCATCCTCCCACACCATTGAGACTTGGCTTAGTGATAACAAACTAATACTTAATCCAAAAAAAAAACTAAGTTCCTACTCTTCCTCCCTAAAAACATCACCACACTCAAAAGTACATTTACCATCTTATCCTGCAACAACACTATCATCTCAGCTGAATCTAGTACTAAATTGCTAGGTGTTACAATAGATGATCAGCTTAAGTTTGATCTCCATATTACTAACTGGTAAAAAGAACTCATCAGAAACCTGGACACCTTTTCCGTAGCAAGAAATACTTAACTAACACTGCCCGAATAACTTTCTCCCAGGCTTTATTACTCCCAACACTCCTGTACCACTGTCACATATTCACAAACCTAAATTCTACACTTATTTCCAAGCTTGAAACTACCTATAATAAGTTCACCAGATTTGCAGCTAACCAAACCTACAAGTCACACCACTGCTTAGCACTACAGCAACTAGACTGGCTAGAATTCTCTCAGTTGCTCAAACTATACCAACTACAAATCATCCACTCTATCTTCTATCTACCCTCCTTCTGCCCCAGCCTCTCCACTATCATATCCAAATAATCCCCTGCAAGGATGCTACACAGCTCAAATCAAGAATTATTAGACATCTGCAAACCCAAAACCAAAATAGGCTGCCTTCTCTATAACTATAACCCAGCTAAATTCTGGAACCAGTTCCCCTTGGAAATAAAATCCCTCCAGCACAGCAAAAGTTTCAAATTAGCCACAAGGAAATGCCTAAAAACAAAGTGGTCTTGCCACTGTAGCCAACCACCCTGAAACCACCATCCTTTCACCTATATTACCACCTCACTCTTAATGTATCTCTAACACTATTCCCCTGCCTCTTCTATCTCTTCCCTTCCTCTATCTCCAACCACTCTTAATTCTTACAGTCTCAAAACAACCTACCTGTCAAGTCTGTCTCCTATACTCTACCTCCCCTACATCTCCTACTAGCCATTCTTACTTTCCTTTCTTGTTTCCAAACTCCTATACAACTAGATCCTACCCACTTTAAATGAGCATCTGCCTAACATTTAACTCATTTTGCTCTAAGCAGCTTAAATAATATTGTAACTAGTCACATTTTCTTCTGCTAATTGTTTAAAACCTTGTTTGTAACAACTCATATACTTGTCTGCCAATTGTTAATACTCTGTGTAATTGAATTGCCTGAGGAGATTTTTTTCTCTCCAGGTCTCTGCTTGTAAGATCCTATAGCGGATTGTTACTACTATGTTACTAAAATTGAATAAATTGTTTTCTAGTCCTGAGGAGCTTTTCACCCCGGGCCTCTGCTGAAAATGAGCCAAAAGCTCAGCCAGACTAGCCCAGTTAACAAATGTAAAATAAAATAAAATAAATAAATAAAATAAATAACTGCTATCCAATCTTCCTTTAATTCACTAGAGACACGGCTCTCCAACAATCAACTCATCCTTAACCCAAAAAAACAAAACTACTACTCTTTCTCCCAAAAACAGATAACCATATCAAAACTTCCTTTTCTATAATGTCACTAAACAATACCTCTGGTGCAGTAGCATCAAGTACAAAACTCCTAGGTGTTACCATTGATGACCAGCTGAAATATGACCATCACATTAGTAATTGCATCAAGAAAACTAATCAGAAACCAGGACTCCTATATAGAAACAAAAACATTTTCTCCCATGAAGCTAGACTCAGACGTACGCTTACTTTTTCCCATGCTTAACATACTGCTCCCAAATTCTTACTAATCTAAACTATTATCTACAACCAACGCTTGAGTCAACATACCACAATATAGCTAGATTTGTAGCTCAACAAACCTATAAATCCCACCACTGTCTATCCCTGAAACACTTAAACTGGCTAGAACTACCCCACCTACTTCAGCTCACACAGCTCCAAACCATACACTCAATTTTGTATCAGCCAGCCTACTGTCCTGCCCTGTCATCTCTAATCAATCACTACTCCCCAATAGGAAATCTCAGAAGTTCATCCTGTGATCTGTTAGATATTTATAAACCCTAATCTAAATCAGGTCAAAGCATTATACAGCTACCACCCTTCGATAGCTTGGAACAAGCTCCATCTTGAAATCAGAAATCTGAAAAATCCCAAACAATTTAAGTTGGCCATAAAAGAATATTTCAAACAACAATGGATCTGCCATTGCTCTCATCCTCCCTGATTATAACCATCCAACTGGCACACCTCTTTCCACCACTACTTCCTTTTACTACTACTCTCTCTTCCTCCTCCCATCTATTCATCTCTACAGTTTCCTTTACCCTACTCCTTCCCTCTTCCTAATATCCCTACACTTCCCTTTTCCTTTCTTCTCTTAAATTAACCTCTTAAGACATCATTACTGTTTCAGTTCTTTAAAACTTGATTTTCTTATTGTTGTCTCTTTTCTTTTTACTTTGTATTGTTCAAGTAGAGAGCTTATAATCAAGAATGACCATATTTAAGTTATTTTTTTTGAATGTATAACTTTAACTTTGCTAATATTATAGTAGATAGTATTTAGTCTCTTACCTGATTGTATCATATCTCCCAACCATACCAAATTACTCGTTTTTTACCAAGTTTTGGGGTCCAAATAATGGAGTGCCATGATTCCCGAGTGGCACCCCTTCATTTCCAGTTTTTAAAAATTTTATTTTTTTTCACACTTTTTGAGCTGAAGTCGGCATGTGTGTGATGATGTCAGCTTCACCAGCATGTCGGAATTGAGCTGAAGAGCATGCATTTCCGGCTGGCTGGATATGTGAGTGTGGAAAGGAAGTATTTTGATGGTGGAGTTATTGCATTTACACAGACCATATGTTTGGGAAGGAGTAAGTTAACTTAGAGAAGTATTACTATTTCTATTGTGGATTTGCTTCAGATAGTGCGTAGTGGAATAAGTTGGAAGTGCTGCAAGGAATTGCTTGGCATTTTCTTCCCGTCGCAAGCTGAACATTGCTTGCATTGAACATTATTTGCTATGCTTCAGGTAGTGGAGTAGGATGGAAGTGCTTTGGTATTTTCTTCCCATCGTTAAACTAAACATTGCTTGTATTAACGGAATGTTATTTGTCATTGAACTGAACATTGCTTGATTTATTTCTGCTTATTTTCACTATCTTACTTCTGCTTGTGTTTGCTTTTGGTTGTTGCAGTTGCTTCAGGTAGTGGAATGGAATGTTACTTTTGTACTATGTTTATCTAGGTCACTGAAGCTGCTTTGTGTGTGTGTGTGTGTGTGTGTGTGTGTGTGTGTGTGTGTGTGTGTGTGTGTGTGTGTGTGTGTGTGTGAAAATGGCCCGAAGGGAATACAAGAAGTACTCAGGCTCAAACCCGGGTCCTTGTGTACACGTAAAAGAGAGCCTAAAGTTCATAGGCACCACCAGATGGGAATTTATGCCTCATATTTTTGTTGTATTCCTCATTAAATCTGTGGTTTTCAGGATTTTTATGGCAAATCACTGAAGGATTGAATTCACTAAATAATGACAGGCATTTGAATTTCAGACTTCATGTTCTTCATAAAATATATGGTAACACAAAAACTTTTATTCTAGCAATTTTCTAAGTTTATAAGATCAGTGTTTGAAACCTGTCCCGATTTTGGGACTGTATTCCCCATTATTGGCTTTGTCCAGGTGTTTTGTGCTAAGAAGTTGAGAGCTATGGTGAGAAGTGAGAACTGAATTATCTAAAGGATAGCCATTTAAGTTTCAGTCTTCTTGTATCAAGAAACTGCTGGTTTGGCATAATGGTATGTTGCTCTGACTGTAGTGTACAAGGACCTGGGTTCAAGACTTGGCAGTGAAATGCATGGTGGTAATGCAGCATTTTATTCTAGCAACTTTCCAAAATTATACAAGCAATGTTTAAAATGTGTCCCTGGTTTTGCCCCCCCAAAAAAACAAAACTGAAATTGAAAATAAGTGCAAGAAGCTGTGCAGCTATGGCTTACTATACTGTCATTCTGTTTTATATATTGTGAGACAGTATTGCTTTGTTTAACAGATGTCTATTACTGTTTGTGCATTGTGCTATAAAATGTAAAAATAAAATCTAAATAATCACTGTAGAAGTAAAGCAGTATGCACACATTAGTGTTTATAGTAAATGGGGCAAAATACCCAGGTAATGGGACATTGGAATGGCTGCGGGGGGACTCTGGTGCCATATTTTGGTTGTCTGTTCTTCAGTTTGCATTTGAAAGTTGGTATCCCACAATTCAATTGGAGCGGGCAGGTTATGTAATTATGTATGCAAATTTTATGTTAATCAGCGTACAGATTTGTACCTATTTTTCATGGGCCTTGTCCAGATTTTTGATGTTTCCAGGTTGAGAGGTATGGTTTATATAACTTTAGCTTATTTGAATTGTATTTTGGAGCTTTTCTTCCCAGGACCCTGCTGAAAAGGGCTCTGGCTCAGTCTGACATTCCTGGTCAACAAATGTAAAATAATAAATAAATAAATAAATAAATAAATGTAGGTCAGCCTTAGCAATTTAGCCATCTCATTTTTGTAATCAAATGTAGGCATTGTAATAGCCACATAAATGCAAATCAGTTATGTTCTTATAACGTATCCTGTCCACTATATAACCTGAATCCACTTCTGGGAGAGGGGTCAACATGGCATGTTGGCTATTTAATAGGGCAGAAAGGCTATTTTGATATGTGAGTGTGTGTGTGTGTGTATGTGTGCATGCATATTATATATATATATATATATATATATATATATATATATATATATATATATATATATATATATATGGTTAAAACCAGATAGTTGCATATATATATATTCAGTTTAATACAATATATGCATGTGTATAATAGCATAGGTAAAGTGGAAAACCTGCAACACTGTGGTTAAATGAAGGGCTGTGGAGAGAGGGATTTTGTCACCAAGATTGGAGACTGTCAGGGGAGCCCGAACCAGAAGATGGTGTAGAATGCCAGGGGTTTAGTGTAGAATTACACCTAGAGTACCAGAAGCCCACCTGTCATTTACTAGACTGTACCAGGAACCTCATTCTAGGTATATCTGGCAGTCTGAACAGAGCTGCAATCCATAACTATAAGGAATATTGATATTTCTTTAAGAGACTTAACTGGAATATAAGCAAAGTGTGTACCTGTTTTGACTTTCTTTGAAGATGAACTTTATTTTAGGTGTTGCACTGCAAGTAAGCTGCACTTAACTCACATTAGGGGGTACTCAGAGAAAATATTACAGTAACACTATTCATGCTTCCCAGGTGAGCTGTAATACTGCTACAGTGGTAGCAGGCAATTCGGAGACATGAAAGAGTCACATTAAGCAAAAGCTCGTTAGCAACTCATCTGCATGTCTCTGCATTAAATGGAACACTTAATGTACTTGGAACAACAGTGTTAAATGTACCCCCTTACCAGCACATGCAGCAGTGCTGTCCAGTCACCTACTGATGTGTGTGCACATGCATACACACAAGCACGCACACACACAGATGCAAACACATGCAGCCTCATGGTACTCTGTAGTACAGCTTGTCCTCAAATTGCTCTACTGTGCTATTTTAATCAGACTCCATGTTCCAGGACTGCTGCCTTTGTATGTAATGCAGTCCAACATGACCAATGTAGTACTTATTACTGGAACTTTCACACCACTTCAGCATCACAGTGGTCTTTGAATCATTCCTTCAGACTCAATAGTGTGTAGTGATACCATATATATATATATATATATATATATATATATATATATATATATATATATGTATATATACACACATACATGCATATATGTTTAATGTGTGTGTGTGTGTAGATATAGGTATAAATATATATGTATGCATATATAATTATTACCTTATACAGACTCCATAAACAAGCAAACAGAGAAACAAAAAAGGAACTGCACTCCATCACTGAGAAGGAGAACATCTTATTTTTTTTTATTTCACTATAAGTAAGCACTTTTGTCTGCATGACTCCCTGGAATTTGTTATACTTCACTATACATTTCATTTGTTCTGTATATGCAAAATGAGTCTCACTTAATA
>NC_056733.1:1212768419-1212823419 GCF_019279795.1 Protopterus annectens | reverse complement strand
TAGCTGCTATTGTCTGAATCCTTTTCATGGACCTTCTTTGTCATGGCATAATATGCAACCAGCCCCACTTTATATGGATTTTGCACAAAAGACAAAATAACCGTACTATGCAGTTAAACATGATGAGAGGAAAAACATACATTGCTGCATGCATTGAAATACTTCCCATTTATTAATAGACAGAAGAAATTAAAGGTATGCTTGTCAGGTGAAAAGGCTAGAGACAGAGAAACAGCAATAGAGACAGTGTGTGCATGCAGTGAGTGTATGCGTGTGCGGCTGTGCCTGTGTACTGACATGTGATATATTACCATGTCTAATTTAGTAGTCTCTGCTAGCTAACCATATTGAAAGAAAAAAAATTGCAAGAACAGAAAATAAATGACAAATGAGTAAGACTGTTTAACCAGAGAAAACAAGGAAATAAACATGGCCAGCATTGAATGAAAGTCCACAGTTAAAAGAAGAGCGAGAAAAGTGGTTTGTTTTGGTAGAAGTATCTGTCCAAAACAGAAGACACCCTCTCACCAGAAATGTTACAAATACAGGTAAGCCACAATAGTATATGCATACACATCCCAATACATCTATGCCAGGAACAGACGCATGCTGCTGTTCGGCTCCAGTGCACAAGGTCAGATGTTTGAATTATGCATGTTAGAAGTCAGCAGGAGATGCAAAAAACTGCAGAGCTGCAAACAGAAGGAACATTCTGTTCTTTACATAATAATAGGCTGTATCATCTAAAAATTGTGGAGAGATAAGGCCCTTAGGATGCACAAAATACCTTTTTAGGTATAATGCAACTAGATCACAAAATGCACAGGACATGCAGGATGAACACCCGCAGATGATTACATGGGACGTCTACAGTTAGCAAAAAAGAGGCAAGAACACTGAGGGTACAAAAGATTTTTGGGGATAAGTTGTAGAATATATTCCTGCTCGTCTTATTATTTTTTCATGGTATCTACTACACATCAACTCCTCCTCTTTGCACACTACCTTTATGTGAAACATCTATCTTTTTCATTCCTAGTTGTGAAAATGATATTAAAGCAACAAAGAGTTCAGTTTTCACAGATTACTGTTTTGCAAGTACCATAGATCATTCTGTTGACTAGTTTTATTAAGACTTCTCAACACTGGCTTTTGTTAAGTGGTATACCTTTGGCCAAGGTCGTAGCTAAAAACTGTGCTTGAACGAGCCCACTCACCTGGTTAACATTTTTTTAAATAAATAACCATTGTAATAACCATGAAAACAATTGCAAACAGCAAGGAGGGAAGAAAGAAAGATACACATTGAGTAAAATACATGCCTCATCTGCAGTAGTCACTGCAGAAGTTATCCACTCCTCAGAGGTGAAGGACTCTGTATTTTTGTGTGTGTTGTGTGTATACATTCTGATGGGTGATGGTGTGTTCTTGCTGCAGGAAGCTTATGTATTCATGTCCTACAAGCTCAAGCAAACCGTGTCGAAGCAGCTTCATAGTCTTTTTATGTAGCCCCTATTTATGTTGCCTTTTTGCAGGCCACTTAAGGGACACTGCTGCTGAAATTGCATTTCCTTGTGTACTCAACACTAATCCTGAACTGAGTGCCTATAAAATGACACAGAAACATCTCAAGCAGGTCATAAACTGACTTCCAGTGGTTCCAGTTAAATTACTTCATTTACCCAGATGTTTGGATATTTCTCTTGTATATATGTATCTGTATTAGGTTAAATCACATGTTAGTACACTGAAAGTACACTGAATAAAGAATTTTTTTTTGTGCATTTTATTTGTGTTCTAGAGACCATATCATATTCGTTCTTCCACGCCTGTTAATGAAATACTCGACATGTTCAGTAAAGCTAACATCAAATATCTCCCTACCTGGTCCAGTGAGATGGTGTCACTCCTAAAGAAGGTAAGAAAAATGTTACATGACTTTTGATAATAATGTTTAAATGTTTAATATCACGTAAATGAAAAGCACAAACACTCAAAATTAATGCTTTATGTTACATATGATGACAATACAGTGGCTTAGTAGCAAGATCTCTCCCTAACAACGTTAGTGTCCTGGGTTCAAGCCTCACCTATGATCACTGTTTATAGAATTTTTTCATGCTGTTTTTATGAATATGTGATTTTTATGTAGAATTCTAGTTTCCTCCTACCTTCCTAAAACATAATTATTGTTTGATTACATTAAACTGTCTGACTATAGGATAATTGGCTGAATGGCCACACCATTTCATTGAAAGGCAACTCATTCAAAATGACTGAAAGACCATTTCACTAATTGACATTTTATTGAATTCCAAAGGATTTATAAATCATACATATAAAATTCAAAGGGAATTTCAAAATGAGTTTTTGCATGGGGAAATCTGACCTCTACTCCTATGCGAAAGTTTTTTGCCCCCACAACCTCCTTACTTAAATATATTAACTCTACATGCATAAAGATGCCATAAAAAGTGAAAATACCAGACAGAGAAAATTACTGTTAGCTCACAAATTTGTGCCACACTAGCTAGTGATTATGTGTAGGTGATACTAATCACCAGATGAAGCTTCTTCATCTACGTACGTATATTCTACTCCTGCAGGACAGAACTAAATGTATCTATGCTATATTCAGCTAAATGGGCTTTCTGGTCACTCAGCTCAAAGATTTTCATTGATTTCAGCACACTGATCTTTTAGTGAACTGGACACTCACTCAAATGCCACTCAAATGGTACTTGTAGATAGGCAAAAGTGCTTTAGACTCCTGAGTTTACTATTTTGCCTACTTGTATCAGTTTTCTGTTATATCATTAGAGTCACCGTACCCAATTCTTATCTCTAAGTTTTTATAATGAACCTCACCAGGCTCAGGTTGTGGACCCGAAGGCTATAGTGCCTTCCTTTCTTGATTCGATTCTTCACTTCCTATAAGTTAGCTCCTGCGTCTCACATCGAAATGAGGTCAGTGAAGTCTCTTTTCAAGATTTACACATAAATGCTACCCTCCTATTACAGGCTGAACTCTGCACAGTTTCACTATGTATGAATATTGGCAGTGGACCTATCTCCATGTGACACCTAATTCTTCCTTGTACAATAACAACAATCTGTGACTGAATCTATACTTGCCTCTTTTATAGGCAGATTGCATCATTTGTCATAATATAGAGCACACTGGAATAAGAGTCAGTCGTATTAAACCCTTTTCAGTTCACTGTGATAAAATGTTACAAGTTATCTTAGACCTAACACATGCAGAGACCTTACATGGTACACTACTTAAAACTGATATATAACTAGATATATTAATTCTTTCATGGAAATTGTGGCACATTACCTGAAATAATGGATACAAGTGTTCACAAATAAATAACAAAGAGTTTTACCTTTCAGCCCTGAGTCAAGAATAATGCTTATTCTATAAACAGTGCTGGGAGACTGACTACAAAGTTTTTCAAATCAGTCTCTCAAAATAAAGGAAACTTCATATTTTATACCCTATCTTATCAATTGCATGCATGAAGAATTCTGACATTAAATAGCTTTTAACAAATAACATTTTTAAATATTTTATGCCCTCATGATCCTCGCTCAGAGCTTCACATGAACACTTGACAAATATGCCTTTTTAAAACATAGACCACCTGATCTAAAAATTTATCTTCTGACTTTGTAACATTCCGTACGAGTACATACTGTCTTACAGACATCCTTGCAATGATTCATCCCCCAGCCTGAGAAGGCCAGAGCATACACTTTTAACATTCTGAAACCAGACTCTTTAAACATAGTATAATATAACAACATCCCTTAACTCCTTCAGCACTTACTTTGATTCAGTTACCTGTCAGTACACTATAATTTACTAATAAAGATAATGCAGTTGTTAGGCGCTTAAAATATAAAGCTCGAACTTATGTGAAACTATATTGTGCATAATCATGCATATATTTTACCTTTTGATTTTAACATAAACATATTTTAAACATTTTATTTAACTCATTTGTGAAGAAACTGCAAGTTAATATGCATTTTGTGAAAAATAATCATGAGACATATTATTTTCCATAACAGTTCTCCCCCATTTGACACTATCGGTGTCACACTGCACACACAAATATATTTTAATTCTTCTTAACTTGATAAAATACGCTTCAGCATCATAGTACTCATCATCTACAGTGACCGAATTTTCATTTACCTTAAATTCATTATCAGATACTTTTATAAGTGGCATTTCACATGCACCTGAGGTTAAACATTTTGTAATTACAGCCTTTAGAACAGAAAATATTAAAACAACTAAAAGAATACCAATTATTGCAATGACGCCTTGTAATATACTAGTTCTGAGATTACCAAATATACTGCCCAACCATCCAAAAAGTGTCCACTACTTAGATGTGCTGTCCAGGTCCTTGGCCCTCTGCTCCATGAAGTTGTCCAACTTTTCTTGTTCATCATGATAGTCACTAATATAAGAATAACAGTGACTTCTTATAAGGGCGCATGACCCCCTAGCATTATGTTGAGTGCCAGCCAATTTTGTAATACCACAGTTCGAATTTCAGTCATTTCTTGATTTGCCATCCTGATGTGATGTGAAGTATGATTTGCTACCTCCTGAAGAATTTGAGCAAGTATGGTGTTTTGGGGCATTGTCCTTTGTACTCCATACCCAGGAGTAAAGACTGAAAATACTTGTTCTGCCCAGTGAATTGCCCATTTATATCTCAGTCTGCCTGCTGGATGGTTCTCGAAATGTTGAATAGCAGGAGTGATATAGCCCACAAAACAACACCCACATCAGTTTGTATGCAACCAGGGGTAGGCACGATCACCACAAATGTAGTAATGATCCTCTGTCATGCCAGTGCTACACCCCCAGTCGTAGCTTTTTAGGTGTAAAGAGTTCAACATACTTTCATGTCTAGTGCCATTGCATCTGCTGGTTCCCATTGGTACAGTCCCATTTTTGGCATAACATGTGTCTCCACGATTTGTTATTGCAAGCTGGAGACACACAACTTTTGAAAGGTCAGTCATGTTATACCAAGTTAGCTTAGTGTCACTAAGATCCTTTTCAAATGTCACCTGTAATGCGGGGATTGGAATCATGGAAATCCCTGCCTTAGAATGATGAGGTATATGCAAACATACCCAACAGTTTGTCATATTTAAGCCCAGAGTATATTGTCAAAGAATCAACAGGAAACCATTTTCTCTTGACTAGTTTATAAAAGGAAACAGCAACAAAAACAAAGCAAAAGTACCCCCATCACTAGATTCATCATGGACTGCTGTCTGAGTTAATTTTCATTTTTAATCCTTCACTGGGGCAGATGATTTATCCTTTGCACTTCGATCTTTCTTTACTGACAAAGATGATTTGTCTGGGGCCCCCACACAGCAAGGCTTCTTGCAGTGTGATGAATGCATCCATGTTGGTGGGTCCTGCACAGCGAATGGCAGTGAAAGTTGTAAGTAGCACCTGGAAAGGGTCTTTCCACTTTGGACTCAGTTCTTTCTATGGAAAGTTTTAATGTAAACCCAATCACCGGGCTGCAGTTGATAACAGGGCTGGTCAGGAGGTTTAAGAAGAGCTTTTGTACAGTTCTGAGATACTGCTTCAAGAAATGAATATGTTTTGTGCAGTAAGACAATATAGCATTATCCGTTATTTGACACAGGAGGAGTAGCTGGAAGGGCCAGGGGTCTTCCCATTAATATTTCATTGGGGCTCAATCTCTTTGCAGTATGTAATGTACTTTTCATACTCATTAAAGCTAAGGGAAGTGTCTCTAGCCATTTAAGGTTTGTTTCAGCACAAATCTTTAAAATCTTATTTTAATGGTCCTATTAACCCTCTGTACTAATCCAGATGAATATTGTAGGTTGGGACAGTGAAGACTCAATTTAGTATTAAAAGTCTTGCATAGCTGTTTAGTCAGGGAATTGTTAAAATGAGTTTCCTGGACACCGTTGATAGTACAAGGTACACTAAATCTAGGTATACATTGAAGTACAAGCTTCTTAACAACTGTTACTGAATCTACTTTGTGCATGGGTAAGCTTCCACCCATGCAGAAAACATGCAAACCAAAAACAATATAAACTGTAAATTATGGACCTTTGGCATCTGGACAAAGTCCAGCTGCACATTAACAAAAGTTCACCAAGATGGTGGTAAGCATGCAGCTTTAACATTCAAGTTTTTGCTAACATTGTATGTCAGACATATTGTACAATTATTAATATACTGAAAAATCAAAGATTAGACTTGAAGTGCATACCAACTTTGGGTAAGTTGATTAAATAAAGCTGTCTTACTGCATGGGCTGGTAAATAATATGGCCTTACCAGGTAAGGTAGCAAGGAGGCAGGTGCCCACCAGTTAGCCTTCTGATATTGCTATAACCCATTGGTGGATTTATTGCATCCAGCCACCTTTGAACTTTTCCCTGTGATATTTCAGCTTGGAAAGCTGTTACTGTCTGAAAATCAAACACACCATCACTGGTAAGGTGTCTTGTAATAACATCACATGAACATTTGCACAAAGTCCTTCTACAATTTGCTTTGCAGCTTGATCTGCCAGATTATTTCCCTTTGAAGCAGTATCTATACCCTTCTGATGGGCACTACATGTAACTATTGCTAATTTGTATAGGTAACAAAAGAGAGTCTTAGCATTCACACCAAAAAATAATTTTTAATCTGAGTTCCTGATGAAGTTAAGTATCCTCTCTGCTTCCAAAGTTGCCCAAAATCATGTACTACACCAAAAGTATAATGACTATCAGTGTAGACATTGGCAACTTTGTCTTTGGCTAACTCACAAGGCCTTTGTAGTGCCACTAACTCAGCTACCTGGGCAGAATGTACATCCTGTAGTCTTTGGAGTAAAACATCATTATTGGTGCAGACAAATATTCCTGCAAACAGATTTCCATTTTGATCTCTTGCACAGGAACCATCCACAAATAGGTCCAGCTTTGGGTATAGGAGTATCCTTTAAATCATTCCTAGGAGAAAGCAGAAAATTGGTCTCACACACACACACACACACACACACACACACACACACACACACACACACACACACACACACACACACACACACACACACACACATCATGCTCTTCACCATCTTCAGCAGTAGGTAACAAAGATGCATGATTTAAAACAGGACAACATATGAGAGAAGTAGATGGATGCTGATTGATTATTCTAAAAGTGTATTAGTTCTGATTTAAGCACTTGGGCTTTGGGACAGTTATTTTACATTAAGAAGGTGTGGTCTGCACTCTTGTGGGAGGAGAGGGTAGATTCTACCCTTCTGAGCTGAGAGTTTCTGGTTAAAGGCATATTGTGCCTGCTTATTTGAATTCTTTCTGAAATTGGTACACCTTGTTTCCTGTAGCATAGACTAAATTCAAACCTGCTGAATCTAGCTTTGTTTGTATAACTTGAGCACTAATCCAGACCATCTTTTTTTGAAGAAGGTTCCCCTGCACCATAGTGGCAGGAGTGTGCAGTTAGAACTTGTCTGATCGAAGATTGCTGGAACGTGGCTCAATTTTTAGCTTTTTATTGGTTAATTGGTTTAAATCAGTTTGCTCATTTGCTACTGTTATATTAAAAAAAATACACTTTATGCATCGCCGCTTAGCTAGGGTTAAACTATTCCCAGCGCCATAAAGTCTGCTCTTCAAAGTTTCCCTTAGAACTAGCCAGCTTTTTAGTTTTAGCACTCAAACCTGTTTCTTTCAGCTCAGCACTTGCTCAGAACTCGTTGTAAGCACCAAATAAGCTACAAATTACTACAGCACTCAACTTTCCTCACTTGTCTAGAGGAAAACAGTTTTTAATACTTAATAAATAAGCACCTATCCAGGCATGTCTAAGGGTCAGCTCCCGGTGTTTTCTCCTGTCTACCTGATTAATCTGGGCATCTTGGGGCAATGCACCAATTGCCTCATGTACACAGACAACCCTCACCTCCAACCACCCAACACTACAACCTGTGATAGATGCACTTATATAGCCAAATTGGAAGCAAAGCTCTCTTCACCCAAGAGTGGACTAGACAGTCAAGAGGAGAAGGTAAACACTTGCACCACACCACACTCATCACATAATCCCTCAAAACCTACACCACCAAAACACACACATAGCAACACATACACATCTACATTTGCCGAGGCTCTCAATAAAAATCTGCTCAAGCAACAGAGACCTCCAAAGCAGAAATACAAGCAACCTCCACCCCCAACACAAATCAAATGACACATAGCCCACAAACTCAGTGTGCCACTCAACCACAGCCCATAAGGCATAACAACGTACCCAGCACTCTAGTCATAGGTGACTCAATAGTCAGGCACACTGATGTTCCACTCACCAGGCTAAACAATGAGAAAATTACTGTCAGCTGCCTGTCGGGTGCCAGGCTAGTTGCTCAGCAAAATGCATCTGAGATTATCAAAGTGCAACTAACTCTGAGCAAGACGGCAATCCAAATTGCAACTTGCTACAGATCCCCCACCATGCCCCAGGATTCCCACTCCTCATTTCTTGATACACTGGAAAATGTTAGGGTACAACCCAACACCCTAATAATGGTCAATTTCAACTACCCAACCATTAACTGGGAAAACTACTCATGTACCAACTCTTTCACTCAACGTTTTTTGGAATTCATAAATTCCAATGGCTTGGATCAACTTATCCACCCCCCACCAGGGGCAGCAATATTCTAGACCTGGTCATTAACAACATGGGCAACTGGTGTTCCACACCAGAGGTACATTCCACGTTGGTCAGATCTGACCACAAGCTAATCAGCCTAGACATCCACATCCCACCCCCACCCCCCATTTGGGAAACCACAGTAAAAAAATTTCTCCAAAGCCAACTTCGCGCTTCTTAAGACAAAAGTGGCAAACTTCATGACACCCATGCAGATGGACAATAGAGGTATGACTTCTGAATCCTACACAAATGCACTTTATAAGTACTTACACAAGTGCATGGATCATGCTATCCCTAACGGAACCAAGATGCTATCCTCCAAAAAAAGGAAGCCAATCTGCTGGTCCCCTGCCATAAAAAAACTCTACAACAGAAGAAAGAAACTGTTGCAAAAAAGAGTAAAATCCCATGGCTGGAGAAACTACCTGGTCAGCCTCAGTAAGAAGCTGAGATCCCTCATAAAATCCTCCAAAGCTAGTTATGAAAACAGAATTGCCACTGATTCTAAAGACAAACACAAAGCATTCCATAGCTATGTCAAGAATATCAATGGCAACACTCAGATCTGCTCTGAGTTACAGCACAATGGCACTAAATATACAGACCCAACTGATATTGCCAGCATCCTGGCAGATAGGTTCAGTGCTAACTTTGCCCCCCTCACCCACTAAAAGGCCCATCTCTATACCAGAAGAATGCAAAGTTCCTGTAAATCCACTGCTGCACAGGTAAAAACTACACTCTCCAAAGCCAAGAACACAGCATCCATGGGACCTGACAACATCCCAGGCTGTGTTCTACATGAACTACAGAATGAACTGGCACCCCATATAAGCACCATGTTCAGTCATAGCCTCTCCTCAGGCTTTGTGCCCACTGAATGGCACACAGTGACAGTTATCCCAGTCCACAAAGGGGGAGCCACCATGGACCCCAGGAACTAATGCCCCATTAGCCTAATGAGCCTGGTCTGCAAGGCCATGGAACATATCATCATGGAACTTATAAACAAAGACATTGGTAATCTCCAAACTCTGGACCCCACCCAGTTTGGGTTTGTAAAAGGCAGACCATGTCTCCTAAACCTGATAGACTTCTTTGAAGCAGTCACCAAAGCCGTAGACTAGGGTAAGGTGGTTCACACAGCCTATCTAGATCTCGCCAAGGCGTTTGACACAATCCCCCACTCTGGAATTATAGATAAACTCACTAAACTAGGTATAAATCCCTATGTCACAAGATGGGTTGCCAACTGGCTCACTGACAGAACCCACATGTGAAAGCAGCAGACTCCAAATCTGACTTCAGACCAGTGACAAGTGGAGTACCATAGGGTTCAATCCTGGCTCCTCTCCTGTTTGGTATCTACTTTTCTGAAGTACAGGCTAACACAGAAGGTCTTTGGCTAATGAAGTTCGCAGATGACTGCAAACTAGGAGCCATAATTGAAACTCCTAATGATGTGGACCTCCTACAAAAGGCCCTCACTGAGACAGATGCCTGGTGTCAAAGCCATGGCTTCAGGCTCAATGCCAAAAAGAGCATTGTCATCCCCTTGGCAAAAACTCTTTACCTATGAGCTACCACATAAGTGGTAGTCTACTTAACACCGAAAGTGTGATAAGCTACCTTGGGACACAGGTGGACAGTAGTCTCTCCTTTGATAATCACATCGCTACAGTAGTCAGGAAATCCTTCTACGTGGCACACCTCATCACAAAAGGTTTCTCATCCAGGAAAAAAAGAGGTAATTGTTCCCCTCTACTCATCACTCATTAGACCCATTATAGAGTACAGTGCCCCTTTTATTATGTACCTCACAAGACATCTACAACAACTGAAAAGGCTGCAGAAATATCTCACAAAGAGGATTCCTGGCCTCAAACAGATGCCCTACGCAGACCGTCTCAAAAAAATCCAGCTTTACTCTGTCGCATATCGCTTACTCAGAGGCGATCTCTGCCTAACATACAAAGCTAAGTCAAACCCAGAGCTGCTGGACATGCTCCACCTAAAGAAATCCCAATCCCTATGAGCTACACGCTCTAGGGACCAAAACCTTGTCACCACAATAAACAGAACATGGTGGAGGGATAGATTCCTGTCCCAGAGACTTCTCATACTCTGAAACAAATTACCTATCTATATCAAACAAAGCTCCTCATTAGCACTCAAGAAAAATCTTGATGATTGGATGGGAAATAGGAAATTCACCCCGGGGATCACCTCTGTGGCTCTGCTCAACAGGGGCATGGGAAAATAATTTTCTTGGATGGCGAAAGCCAGGGTACCTTTTTGGCTAGGCTTGTATAGGCCCTAGGGCTGATAGCCTAGTACCTACTTATGAACCTACCTATGAACATAATGCACACACTCAGGTCACTCCACAACAAGTACAAATATGACTCTGTCATTGTCCATGTTGGTGTGAATGACTTGAGACGTACCTCTCTGGACTGCATGAAAAGAGACATGGAGGAGCTCTCCGATCTTGTAGCCCAGGCAGGTATGACCTAGCCCTGAGTAGCATCCTGCCATCACTCAGAATGATACCACAGTACAAGGACAAAATGATTGACTTCAACAGTTGGCTAAGCTTCTGGTGTCATTCTAAGGGGATCCAGTATCTGTCTGCCTGGGGTGACATGATCAACAGACCACAATGCTTTGCCAAAGATGGCCTGCACCTGTCACCCTTGGGATACCGGATATTGGCTAAGGCTCTTGCCAACCCTATAGTACCTTTTTTTGCAAGGTTCAAATGACAAATTCACCACCATAACAGGTACAAGCAAGCAAAATCTGAGGGTAATGCTACTCGGTGCTAAAAGTCTAAACCTCAAAATGCATTCAATCGAGGCACTCCTTAAAATGGAGAACATCGACATCTGTGCAGTGACAGAGACCTGGTTCAAGGCTCCAGAGAGCACCCCTGCATTACCAGGCTATAATTCATACCACACCTTTCGGCCACCTAACCTGGACCGAAACACTAAAGATGAAGGAGTGTCCATATTCATTAAGGATATCCACAACTCCAGGCTAGATGTTCATCGTGTTTCACTGCTGCAGTCATTACACTTGGGTTATCCTATCATCAGGCGGGCCCGCAGTCGGCCTGAGTTCCAAAGTCTTGGTCCGGCGTCAGTTGCTGTCGCCTCTTCCCTGACGTCAGTGCACCAGGGGTATATAAGAAGCAGCTGACGCCATTTTCTTCAGTCTTTCTTGCCGCGTGGTGTCCGAAGCAAAAGCAGTTCACAAGTGCCGGTCGGCCGACTCCTGAGATTTCAAATTCGATTTCAGAACCAAAGTCTTCAATAAAGCTAAGTACCCCGTTGGGGAAATTTTTTCTTGCCTCAGATCGGTGTCAGAAAAAGTTAATAATTGTATTTCTTGTGGGAAGCAAATACCTCATAAGGATTTTCATTCTTACTGTATTCCATGCCTAGGCCCAGATCACGATGTCACTAGTTGTCGGTTTTGTGCTAGATTTAACAAACGCACTATTAAACGTCGGTTTGATTTTGCTCACCATTACTTTGGTCGAAAGTTTAATTATACAATGCTGTCGGAACAACCGACGACCGGAATGCACAAAAAGCGCAAAGATAAAGATAAGGAAAGGCATCCGAGGCCCAAAACTGATGACGAAGCCTCTTCTAGGCCAGTCGCCGGTACGCCGGTTTTCAGTGACACCCGCTACCTCAAAACCACCGGCCGCGAATGACTCCCACGTGGAGGTGCCTAGGCTTCTGGAGCCTCAAGGTGTTGGGCCAACAGAAATTAACCCTTCATATGGGTCCGGAGCCGCTGAGCAGGCATCGGCTTCTGAGGGTGTTTTCAGGCCTACTCAACTTACCATTACAACTACAGCCAAGACTAAGCCTACACTAAAGACAAAGAAGCAAGTACAGCATTCACCTGGACAGGCCTCCATGCCTAAAAAACAGATGCTCAAGATGGCCGAAGACTTGATAACTCTGATCAGGGGTTCCCATCCCCCTCCTGATAAAAGGCCTAGGCAGGATACAGACTATAATTCCTATGACCAGGTTTCAATATATTCTGATTCCTCTTCAGACCAGGGATATTCTTTACCCCCCTTTGAGGATTCTGATGCTGAAGAATCAATTCCTTCAGCCTCTCCTCCTGAGGATTACTCTTTTGGGGAAACTTTACATACCATGAGGGAGCATTTCCATTGGGAGGGTCAGGATTACTCAGAATCCAAGAAAAGGCTCAGAGACTTTCTTTTGCTGCCTCAGCACAGGCCCCTTGCTATTCTGCCAGTGTTGGACATTGTGGATGATGTGTTCTCTGAATCTAGTTTAAACCCTGATTCTTTATCCCCAGCTCCAGTCAAGCCAGACAGATACTACAGAGTCCCTGACTCTCACAAATTTCTTTATAAAAACCCTGTTGCAGATCCAGAAACTATTTCCCAAGGTCCCAAAGGGGTTAAGGCTTCCATGGCTAAGAATCCAGTTCCCTCGGATAGGGACTCTAGAGCATTAGACAGATGGGGAAAGAAAGTTTACACCTCTGCAACTGTAGCAGTGAGGGCTCTAAATTGCCAGTTTCACATGCTTAAGTATCAACAATACTTACTATCTCAATTAAAACAGAAAATGAATACAAATGCAGAACAACCTGACTATAAGAAAATGCAGGATTTATTGCATGCAGCTGAACAACTGGGAAAGCATACTTTGCAATGTGGTTTTGATTCATTAGAAGCTTCTTGTAGAGCAGCAGTTACAGGATCTATGATTCAAAGGCATGCTTGGTTAAAAGAACAAGGTTTACCAGATCATGTTAAGGCAAAATTATTGGATGCTCCTTTGCAGCAAGATAATTTATTTGATATTAAGGCAGAAGAGGTATTAAAGAAAATGGAGGATAAGGCAAAATCTATGCAAACAGTGAAGGATTTCTTACAGGTACAGCCACCACGATTTAGCAGAAATTGGCCTACAAAGGATTGGTCCTTTCCAGTGTCAGACAGGCCACAAAGAGGCAGATACAGATGCCCAAGAGGCAGATCTCAGCCACAAGGTTCTTACAGACCATGACAGTGGGGTGCTTCAAACCCAGAACAAGGTGAGGATAAGTCACACCCTTACAGGAAACAGTCCCAATGACTTCCCCATTCCAGTGCCAAACTATTCCCTTTTGGCAGCTCCCTTAGGGGGGAAACTAGCACTTTTTTCTCAGAACTGGCAAGCAATCACTCAAGACAAATGGGTGCTGAATATTGTGTCTCAGTGTTACAGGTTCCACTTTCACACTTTTCCAAGGCTAAAAGGAATGCCAGACCTGCCACAAAATCAATGGGCAGAGGCACAAAAACAAAGTACAGCTCTCATGGACATGAGAGCTATTCAAAAAGTACCACAGCAGGAAAAAGGACAAGGATTTTACTCAAGACTCTTCCTAGTACCCATTAAGGACAAAGCCTGGAGACCCATTCTGGACCTCTCCACTCTAAATACTTACCTGGATGTTCCGAAATTCAAAATGCTGACACTACAACAGCTCCTTCCCATGTTGGGCAAGAAAGCTTGGCTTGTTACTTTGGACCTCAAAGAGGCATGCCTGCATGCCCCTATCAGACAAAATTGCAGAAGATACCTCAGATTCATAGCTGGTTCAATGCACTACCAATTCTCTGCACTGCCCTTTGGCTTATCTACTGCGCCCAGGGTCTTTACCAAGTGCCTGGCACCAATAATTGCATTTTGCAGACAAAAAGGAATTCAAATATATCCATATCTGGACGACTGCCTGATTCAAGCAGAGAGCAAGGACATTCTTCTACAGCATCTGGCATTTGTAAAAAGATTGTTAAGTTGCCTAGGGTACACAGTAAATGAAAAGAAATCAAAACTAGTGCCCTCACAAGAGATGACATTCCTGGGTGCCAGCTTAAATACAACGGCCCAGATGGCTTATCTCACGCCAGACAAACAAGGACAACTGACTCACTATTTTCAATTGATGGCAACAAAGTCCCAACTCCCTGCAAGAAAAATTCTGCAGGCCTTGGGATTCATGGCATCCTGCATACTACTAATTCCATATGCAAGACTGCATATGAGGAAATTACAATGGTACCTAAAAAGTGTTTGGTCTCAAAATTCTCACAGCTTGGAGACAGTAATACCTCTAATTCCCTGCCTACAACAGGAGTTTTGATGGTAGGCACAGGCATGTCACCTTAACAAGGGTCAGCCTTTCACTCTTCCCACAGCCAGGCAGACTATAACAACAGACGCCTCGGATTACGCCTGGGGAGCACACATGGCAGGAAAATGTATTCAGGGCAAATGGACCACAGAACAAATGCCTCTTCACATCAGTCAAAAAGAGATGTTGGCTGTACAAAATGCCCTAACAGCTTTCAAGGACCTTCTGCATCCAGGACAATTATTATTAAGGACAGACAACACCACAGTGATGTAGTACATAAACAAGCAAGGGGGCACTCATTCTTACCCCCTATGCAGGCAAGCCATGACCTTGTGGAACACAGCTATAACTTATCAAGTTCATCTGAAAGCACAATTCCTGCCAGGAAAGATAAATACTCTGGCAGACGACCTAAGCAGAAACATCATGGATCCTCACGAGTGGAAATTAAATCCACAAGTTTTTAGCATAATAATGCAAAATTGGCTGTGCTCGGACATAGATCTCTTTGCCTCCCCACTGAATTGCCAACTACAAAAATTCTGCACAAGGACTTATCACACACAAGCATGGAAAGTGGATGCTCTTTCGTTCAGCTGGAAAAGCCTAAGCGTTTATGCCTTCCCACCACTGCCTCTCCTTTCAAAGGTACTCCTAAAAGCCAGACAAGACAAACCACAGATGATTCTGATTGCCCCAGACTGGCCACACCAGCATTGGTACTCAATCTTAAAGAACGTAGCTCAAGGTCCACCTTGGATTTTGCCTCAAATTCCACACCTTCTGACTCAGCAAAACAATCAGATACTGCACAGTCAGCTCAAAACCTTAAACCTGGCTGCATGGCAGATTCATTAGCCAAACAGACAACTTCTCTCTCTAAAGCTGTTATGGATGTTATTTTGGAGGCCAGGAGGCCTAGCACCAGGAAATCTTATGCAGAAAAGTGGAAGAGATTCTGTGCTTGGAACCATGCTCAAAACCTTGATCCTCTGGTACCTAACATTCCTCAGATACTACAATACTTGACTGAGATGCTGGACAAAGGACTATCCTTCTCATCCATTAAGATTCACGCTTCTGCCATCTCGGCTCATTACAACACAGATCCTCCTATTTTTTCTCACCCTTTGCTAAAACAGTACCTCAGAGGGGCTAAAAACATAAGACCGCACCGGAGAGCACCAACACCAACTTGGGACCTCAATTTCATTTTGGAAAAGCTCACTTTGCCTCCTTTTGAACCAGCCAACTCAGTAGAGTTAAAATATATATCATGGAAAACTGCTCTGCTTCTGGCAATAACCTCAGCACGAAGAGTCTCAGAACTGCAGGCACTAATGGCAGTGGAGCCTTTTATCATTTTTCACCAAGACAGGGTTTCTTTAAGAACAAACCCTACCTTTATGCCTAAGGTGGTTTCCAGTGTGGCTCTTAACCAATCTATTCACTTGTCAGCATTTTATCCAAATCCCCAAAATAAAGGGGAGAGACTTCTACATTCCTTGGACATACACAGGCAATTGCACTTCTACTTGGACAAAACAAAAGCTTTCAGAAAATCTGAACAATTGTTTGTAGCATATGCTGCAGGATCACAGGGAAAGGCTATTTCAAAGCAGACCATTTCAAAGTGGATAGGACACTGTATCCAGCTCTGCTACACACAAAATGGGAAACCTGTACCTAGTAATATTAAACCACATTCCACTAGGGCAACTGCCACTTCTACTGCCTTCCTTAGAGGAGTACCTACCAAAGATATCTTGGAAGCTGCAACTTGGAGTTCAGTGCACACCTTTACCAAGCATTACCATTTGCCTCTTTATTCTAGATCCAGAGCTGGCTTTGCCACTGCAGTGCTGCAGGGCCTCATAGCCACACCAAATCCTCTATAGAGCCAGCCACCCAAACTCAGCTTTGGGATTCTACCCAAGTGTAATGACTGCAGCAGTGAAACACGATGAACATAGTACAGTTTTGTACCTACCATAAATGTAGATGTTCGAGTGTCTTCACTGCTACAGTCCAGGTTACCCTCCCGCCAGCCCCTCTTTCTTATCTGGGACAAACCTATACTACCTATGTGGTGTATTTGCTGGTTAATGAAGGTTTTATTTTTACCTTTTTTGTATGTTTTATTAGCAATATGTATTGCCTACCATTTTTGGGGGCACCTGACATCTGGGGCAAGAAAAACTGAAGAAAATGGCGTTGGCTGCTTCTTATATACCCCTGGTGCACTGACGTCAGGGAAGAGGTGACAGCAACCGACGCTGGACCAAGACTTTGGAACTCAGGCCGACTGCGGGCCCACCTGACGGCAGGATAACCCAAGTGTAATGACTGCAGCAGTGAAGACACTCGAACATCTACATTTATGGTAGGTACAAAACTGTACTTTGCTCAGCATAATGCATCCGAGATTATCCAAGTGCAACTAACTCTGGGAAAGACCCCAATCCAAGTTTTAACTTGCTACAGATCCCCCACCATGCCCAAGGATTCCCACTCCTCATTTCTTGATACACTGGAAAATATTAGGGTACAACCCAACACCCTAATAATGGGTGATTTCAACTATCCCACCATTATCTGGGAAAACTACTCATGTACCAACTGTTTTGGTCAACATTTTCTGGAATTCATGAATTCCAACACCTTGGATCAACTTATCCACACCCCCACCAGGAGCAGCAATATCCTAGACCTGTCATTACCAACATGGCGACTGGTGTTCCATACCAGAGGTCAATTCCTCATTGGTCAGATCTGACCAGAAACTAATCAGCCTAGACATCCACATCCCATCCCCACCCCCCCAATTAGGGAAACCACCGTAAAAAATTTCTCCAAAGCCAACTTCACACTTCTTAAGACAGAAGTGGCAAACTTCACGACAACCATGCAGACTGAAAATAGAGGTACAACTGCAAATGTAATTTATAAGCACTTACATGAGTGCATGGATCATGCTATCCCTAACAGAACTAAGATGCTATCCTCCAAAAAAGGAAGCCAATCTGCTGGTCCCCTGCCATAAACAAACTGTACAACAGAAGAAAGAAACTGTTGGAAAAAAGAGTAAAATCCCATGACTGGAGGAACTCCCTGGTCAGCCTCAGTAAGAAGCTGAGATCCCTCATAAAATCCTCCAAAGCTAGTTACGAAAACAAAATCACCACTGATTCTAAAGACAACCACAAAGCATTCTATAGCTATGTCAAGAATCTCAATGGCAACACTCAGATCTGCTCTGAGTTACAGCACAATGGCACTAAATATACAGAACCAACTGATGTTGCTAACATCCTGGCAGATAGATTCAGTGCTAACTTTACCCCCCTCTCACCCCCTTAAAGGGCCCATCTCTATACCGGAAGAATGCGTAATCACGGCTGCACAGGTAAAAAAACACACTCTCCAAAGCCAAGGACACAGCATCCATGGGAACTGACAACATCCCAGGCTGTGTTCTACATGAACTACAGAATGAACTGTCACCCCACCTAAGCACCATGTTCATTCATAGCCTCACCTCAGGCTTTGTGCCCACTGAATGGTGCACAGCGACGGTTATCCCACACCACAAAGGGGGAGCCACCATGGAGCCTGGGAACTACTTTCCCATTAGCCTAATGAGCCTGGTCTGCAAGGCTATGGAACGTATCATCATGGAACTTATAAACAAAGACATTGGTAATCTCCAAACTCTGGACCCCACCCAGTTCGGGTTTGTAAAAGGTAGATTATGTCTCCTAAACCTGATTGACTTCTTTGAAGCAGTCACCTAAGCCATAGACGAGGGTAAGGTGGTTCACACAGCCTATCTAGATCTCATCAAGGCTTTTGACACCATCCCCCACTCTGGAATTCTAGATAATTCACTAAACTAGGTATAAATCCCTATGTCACAAGATGGTTTGCCAACTGGCTCACTGACAGAGCCCACACTGTGAAAGTAGCAGACTCAAAATTCGACTTCAGACCAGTGACAAGTGGAGTACCACAGGGTTCAGTCCTGGGTACTCTCCTGTTTGGTATCTACTTTTCTGAAGTACAGGCTAACACAGAAGGTCTTTGGCTAATGAAGTTTGCAGATGACTGCAAACTAGGAGCCATAATTGAAACTCCTAACAATGTGGACATCCTACAAAAGGGCCTCACTGAGACAGATGCCTGGTGTCAAAGCCATGGCCTCAAGCTCAATGCCAAAAAGTGCATTGTCATCCCCTTTGGCAAAAACTCTGCACCCATGAGCTACCACATAGGTGGTAGTCTACTTAACACAGAAAGTGTGATAAGAGACCTTGGGACACAGGTGGACAGTAGTAGATAATCACATCACCACAGAAGTCAGGAAATCCTTCTACGTGGCACACCTCATCACAAAAGGTTTCTCATCCAGGAAAGAAAAGGTCATTGTTCCCCTCTACTCGTCACTCATTAGGCCCATTATAGAGTACAATGCCCCTTTTGGTATGTACCTCATAAGACATCTACAACAACTGGAAAGGCTGCAGAAATACCTCACAAAGAGGATTACTGGCCTCAAACAGATGCCCTATGCAGACCGTCTCAAAAAACTCCAGCTTTACTCCATCGCATATCGCCTACTCAGAGGAGATCTCTGCCTAACACACAAAGCTATGTCAAACCCAGAGCTGTTGGACATGCTCCACTTAAAGAAATCCCAATCCCTCCAACCTACACACTCTAGGGACCTAAACCCTTGTCACCACAATACACAGGACATGCTGGAGGGATAGATTCCTGTCCCAGGGACTTCCCATACTCTGGAACAAACTCCCTGTCTCTATCAAACTAGGGTCCTCGTTAGCACTCTTCAAGAAAAATCTTGATGATTAGATGGGAATTAGGAAATTCACCCCAGGGATCACCTCTGTGTCTCTGCTTGACAGGGGCACAGGAAAATAATTTTCTTGGGTGGCAAAAGCCAGGGTACCTTTTTGGCTAGGCTTGTATTGGCCCTAGGGCCGATAGTCTAGTACCTGCCTATGAACCTATAAGAGTAAGTTCATATTTAGATGTGCAGTTGACAGGGTTGAGTTTTTATGTTAAGTAAGAGAGATGATACAGAATGAGGGACAGCTACTGTAAGATCATGCCAGAGCACTGGTGATTGGGCAAGATCGACTGAAATGGCAGCAGCACCCACCACCCTTAAACATGGTGGAAATCCCTTTGCAAAGGAATCAAGGGCTGTAT
This sequence comes from Protopterus annectens, assembly GCF_019279795.1. Taxonomy (NCBI): domain Eukaryota; kingdom Metazoa; phylum Chordata; order Ceratodontiformes; family Protopteridae; genus Protopterus; species Protopterus annectens. The sequence continues at coordinate 1,212,803,241 of NC_056733.1, read as the reverse complement.
TATAATAAGCTAATGGACGATAGTTGTCCCCATGTTTCTCTGCAAGCACTCCCTGAGCACATCCATTACTTTCATGACAAAATAAAATGAAAGTCTTTCTATAGTCTGGTAACCGTAAAGCTGGGGCAGTAGCTAAAGCTTGCTTTACATTCTGAAATAAATTTTCTTCTTCACTATCCAAGGGAGGAGCTCTGGTGTATATTGTTTTAAAAAAATTTTGTCAAAGGTTTAGCAATTTCTGCATAGTTAGAAATCCACTGTCTGCAATATCCTGTCATACCTAAGAAAGATCTAAGTTGACGCTCAGTAATTGGACGTGGGGCTTTAGCTATTGCCATAGTTGTAATTATTTCTTGACACCTTCTGTCCTTTTCCTGCAAGAATGGTTAAACTTTGTAGAGTATTCTGCTGACAGTGCTGAAAAGAATCAGATGCTATTAGTAAATCATCTACATATTGCACTAACCCAGACCCACCTGGTAATATCACATCTTCCAAATCTTTTTTTTTTTAGAATTTGAGAAAATAATGAAGGAGATTCAGTGTATCCTTGTGGCAACTGTGTCCATGTGTACTGCTGTTCATTATAAGTAAAAGCAAACAGAAACTGAGTTTCGGGGTGGATAGGTATTGAAAAGAATGCTGAACACCGATCTATCACAGAAAAATATTTTGCTGTAGGTGGCATGCAACTCAGTACTCTTGCTGGATTTGGAACCACAGAAAAAGTTGGTGATTCTGCATTGTTTACAGCCCTGAAATCTTACACAAATCTATAAGTATCCTTTCCTGGCTTTTTCACAGGGAGAACAGGAGTGTTACAAGGCCTTTTAGCTGACACTGTTATTCCTTGTTGTATCGAGCATTGAATTACAGGTTTGATTCCCTGCCCTGCTTCTGTTTCAGTGGATGCCGCAGAACTCTGGGGAGAGATTATGATGGATTCAGTTTTATTTTTACTGGTTCTGCAGATTTTAATATACCTACTTCATTAGCATCTTTACCCCGTAAGTTAGCAGGTTTTCAGCTGTATATATGCCTTCAAAAGACTGTGCCTCAGCTTCTGATAAGACTGCTAATACTTCCCCCTCTGATTCTGTTGGAACATCCAAATACACTCCTTTTGCTGTACAGTAAATAGTGCAACCCAGTTTATGTAACAGGTCTCTTTCTAGTAAATGTACCGGTGCAGTAGTACTCAAAAGTAAGAATGCCTTTCTTCAATAAGTCCAAAGAAATGGTTATAGGTTCTGACACAGGATACGTAGCAGTAGTGTTTGTTACTCCAACTGCCTTTACTTTTTGTTTTAATACGGGTATCTGACTATCTGAGGTAACTCTTAATACAGACCTATTGTAGGGTTGCCACCTTCCTTCACGGCTAAAACCGGAGCAAAGCCGCGCCCCTTGCGTCACCAGTAACCCCGCCCACCCCCCCCCCTCTAACATACCTCCTATTTTGTGGACGCCACACTCAACTCAACCTCTTTTTCTTTCGCTCGCCTGTTTGCTGATTTACTATGCTTTTCAAAAAAATATAGTAAATCAACCGATTAAACTCCGATAGTCTGTTTCCTTTTTGAAACAGAATACCGGAGTTTGTACAGTGTTTTCCGGACTACCGGAGAATCAGTTTGATTTCCTGATAGTCCGGAAAAAAAACGGAGGGGTGGCAAGCCTAACCTATTGGCTCCAGTGTCCACCAGGAAGAGATTTTCTTTGAATCTATTTCTACCTTATCAGGGTCCCTTTTGATCTATTGGCAACAAAGGATCAAGATTTATTTCTGTTTTATCACTCTGACATAGTCAGTACAGTGATTCCTGACTCCTTCCAATTTGAGGAGGTGGTGGAAGAAATGAGCATTATTATAATTTGGGTGCCATTCAGTCCAGGTATCGTGGACTCTCGGCATTCGCTTGTGTCGGCATTCTCCTCTCCAATGTCCTGCTTCAACAGAATTGAAGCAGGATCCATCAGCTGAGATAGGAGGGGCACTTCTACCTTGTTGCTGCCAACCTGCACCTTATTCCCCTTGACCAGCACTCTTACTAAATCCCCTAGATATTCCTCTCCCCCTTCCCCTGCCTCTGCTCAATCCCCTAGCGTCTTCTAACTGCCTTATAGATTAATGAGTTCATGTGTTTGTATTTAAGGAGATGGGTTTGTTTGATGTATTGTCCCATTGAAGGCGAATTGCCGAGGTACCAAGATATGTGAATTAAAGCGTTTGACTTTCCATCTCTGTGGTTGGCGTTTATTTTCTGCTACGTGTTCGAGTTTTTTTGTGACAAGTTTCTTCTTTTTGGTGTTTTATTATATGAGTAGTTTACCCAGTTAATGGAGGGGTAATTGGAGTCACCTAGCAAGACAGTGTTAGGTTGGACCGTAATATTCTCCAGGGTACTTAGGAACGAGGAGTGCAGGTCTTGAGACATGGTTGGGGACCTATAGGTGGCTATGACCTAAATCGCTGTCTTACCCAATGTTAGCTGCACCTGAAGTATCTCTGATGCATTATGTTGGGCTATCAGTCTGGAGGTGTGCACATCCTTTATGAATATGGAGACACCACCACCTTTGGAGCTTCGGTCTAAGTTCTGGGGCCGAAAGGTTTGGAATGAGTTATAGCCTGGTAGTGCAGGGGTGCTTTCTGCTGTCTTGAACCAGGTCTCTGTTATAGCACAAATGTCGATGTTCTCCATTTTAAGGAATGCCTCGAGTGAGTGCATTTTGAGATTTAGACTTCTAGTGTTGAGCAACATGACCCTCAGATTGCATTTGTTTGTAGCTGTTATGGTGGTAATTTGGTCTTTGGAATATCGCCTAACAAAGGCACTGTAGGGATAGCAAGAGCCTTGGCCAGTATCCAGAAGCCCAGGGGTGACAGATGCAGGCCATCTCTGGCAAAGCATCGAGGTCTGTCAATCATGTCATCCCAGGCAGACAGATACTGTATCCCCTTTGAATGACACCAGAAACTTAGCCAATTGTTGAAATCAATCATTTTCTGCTTGTACTGTGGTATCATTCTGGGTGATGGTAAGATGCTGCTCAGGGCTATGATCATACCCACCTGGGCTACATAAACTGAGAGCTCCTCCATGTCTCTTTTTATGTAGTCCAGAGAGGTACGTCACAGGTCATTCACACCCACATGTACAATGACAGAGTCATATTTTTACCTGTTGTTGAGTGACCTGAGTGCATGTGATATGTCTCGGATCCTGCCACCTGACAGGCAGCTGACTGTTACTTTCTCCTTAGTCAACCTAGTGAGTGGGACATCAGTGTGCATCACTATCGAGTCATCTATGACTAGTATGTTGGGGATGCTGTTTTGCCTTAGGGGCTGTGGTTGTGTGGCACACTGTTTAGAAGACTTATGTGTCTTGTGATTAGTTTTGTGTTGTGGTGGTTGGGTGTGTTTCTGCCTTTAAGGGCTTTGCTGCTTGGGTAGATTTTTATTGAGAGCCTCGGCGAAGGTGGGTGTGTTGTTTGTGTTTTTATGTGAAGGCAGTGCTGGTGTGTGTTCCGGAGGGCTATGTGTTCCATGTGCTGTGGTGCAAGTGTTGACCTTCTCCTCTTGACCAGCTATTCCGGTGTTGGCTGGAGAGTGCGTGGCTTCCAATTTGGATATATAAGTGCATCTCTCGCAAGTCTGAGTGCTGGAAAGTAAGAGGAGAGGGTTGTTGGTGTACATGAGGCAGTTGCTACATTGCCTCAGGATGCCCAAGTTCACCAGGTTAATAGGAGAAAGCACAGGGAACTGACCTTTAGACATGCCTGTTGGGGTGGACATTGATAATAAGTACTAGATCTGTTTCCTTGTTTAGTGCTGGTAGCACTTGTGTGCTACAATAATTGCTGCAAGAAGTCTGGTATAGTGTTAGACTAATAAGATTAGTAATAAGATTCCAAGAGCAGGATAAGTTATTTCTTACACTTATTTCATTGAATTGCACTTCTGTAACACTTATAATTGTGCTATATAGTTAATCTACTACATTTTGCATTGTTATAAAGCTTTTTTACTGTTTCACTGCATTAATGTACTGTTTTATACTGTTTTAACTATATTTTTCATTGCTAGATACTGTTTCATTACTCTATTTGCATGTTTACTGAATTACTTAACTGTAAACTGCTTTTTCGTACTGAGAGTTGTATTTTCTCTTTGTGAGTGCTCTTTCTATGAATTTATCGTGAGGTTTCTGTGTTCTGCTCAGGTGGCATAATCTTGACGCTGATGTCGTAACTTTGATGATGTAACTTTGATGCTGATGAAATGCCAGTTTCTCTGTGGTTTCATTTTTTTTTCCTTTTTTTATGCCAAATTTATACCTGCCTGGACTTCAGTGCCTCATATACACACCAGGTGTACCAGTATCCTTCTACCCACTGATGGCCCAGTATTGCAGGATCTGGTAGTGGATTTCAAGGGTGTCCAGGTGGGCTGTTTAATGTTTTACCCTATGGGTGGGAGCCATGTCACTACAAGGATCTGCATATTTATATATTTGTATTTATATATATATGTGTATGTAATAACTAGATTGACTATACAAACTGTAGATGGTACTAACTTCAGTGCATTAACACTGATAACACACATTAAGTCACTTCTGTGCATGCTCCAAGGATTAACCTCAGAGCAAGGTAAGTTAAAAACAGTTTTTTGGGGGGCAATCCCTTGTTAATTATTTATTCTGGCTCTGAGATCACACAGTCCCCTGGTGAAGGGCATATTCCGCTACCCGGGGGAGCATCAATCTTGAACAACTGTTGACCATTGGTTTTGTTGATCAAAGCATGTCATCCAAACAGAGGTCAACATTAAGAACTTTTGGTTATTGTAATACCATACGTATGTATATGCATATAGATAGGTAGATAGATATAAATATGTATACACAGAGATAGATATAGATAAATGGATAGCTATAGATTTATATATATATATATATATATATATATATATATATATATATATATACGGGTCTACTTCTAAATTTTGGACTTTCACAAGCTCAAATTGCTTATGGTTGAAACCATAAGATCAGACTTGTGAAACTTCAAAATTGAAATAAAAAAAGAAAAATATTTTTTTTTTATGTTTAAGCAGGGGAGCAAGCCCCTCTGCACCCACCACAGCCCCTGCTAACTAAATATACCAACTCCGAGATCACAGTACAGTGAGGAAAATGGTAAATATGCCATTCCACGCTGTATCTCCATTTTAACAGTTCGAACTTTCACATGTTCAGTCTTACAGTCTTGACAATAAGCAATTTGTACTTGTGAAAGTTTGAAATTTAAAAGTAGACCCATACGTGTGTGTGTGTGTGTGTGTGTGTGTGTGTGTGTATATATATATATGTATATATATATATATATATATATATATATATAAGAGAGAGATAGATATAAAATATGCACCTATAGAAAGGAATTTGTCCTGCCTTTGTGACCCACATCATGGCTGAAAAGTGTTCAAGAAAGGCACTCACCTGGTCTGAAAAGAACTCAGTAAAGGCCGGTTTACTCAGACTGTTAACAAATGTATATAACTGTACATGTGTGTAGATATATATATATATATATATATATATATATATATATATATATATATATATATATATATATATATCTGTGTGTGTATGTGTATGTGTATGTAGAGAGAGAAATATATGATGTAAGAAGAAGCATTTGCTTCCTAGTTAGGAATGACTGAGCATGCCATAATCCTAGCTTTGTTAAATACTATACTAACTCAGTTTTTCAGTATTTGTTGCTATCTAAAACAAAGAAAGAAAGAATATTGTGCTGGCAAATGAAATGTAGAATTGATTGGATATGTTGGAAAGGTATAGCTTCCTTTCATCTGAATGTTCCACTGTACATCTTTTGGTATATGGGACAAATTCTGCTTGGCTTTAAAGCATGCAGATCTGAAGTTTTGCTCTTGAGAGGGTATTAAGGAATAACAACATAACACAGCTAAATTCACAGAGGCAGCTTCCTCACCTCCATACTGCATCTGAATGAATACACGAAAACAGATTAATGCTGCACTGCTGTTAACATTTTAGTAGTACTGTGTTGTGCTAACTAGACTTGCACATAAGCTTTATCACAACAACAGTATGGTCATTTCACAAACATTTTAGTTGTTTCAGAGAAACTGTACATTGATAACATTAGACAAAAAAGCTATAGAACATGTAGCCTCTTTATGTTATACTACTGAAAATATCCTTCAGATGAGATGTTAAACTGAGGTCCCATCTGTTTGAGTTGGGCAGTAGCTTAGGTGGATGTGAAAGATCTCACAGCCCTTATTAAAGCGAGTAGTGTAACTTCCCAAGTGTCCTGGCCAAAGTTCTCCAAGTGGTATTAATACCACCGTATGTCTCACCTGAAATGAGGCTTGAGAGACAGACAGATAAATAGATTGATAAAATGAATACTTACAAAGATGATGTGGCTATAGCAGTAATGAGGTGTAATTATTTCAAATAAGTTATTAAGGCAGCTTTAGAATCAAAGCAGTGCCAGTAAAGATGGTAAAGTTCTGTGAAGGTAGCAAGAAAATAAACTGAGATAGCACAACGGATATGCATTACGCATTTCACTGAAAATCTTAGAAGCCTTTTCAAATAACACACATGATCAGTAGCTGTCTGAGTGTTTAGTGATTCAAAGAAGATTCAATATTTTTGGCTGAGATTCAATGCCTAATACAACTGAAATGCTGCATCCTTTGAAATATAAAGCTTATGAAAAAGGACCGTGAGAAGGTGTTTCATTCTTAAATTGTGTTTCATAATAGTAGTAATATCTCTTCTTGTATCTTAGTGTCTGGTTACTGAGTATTTAGACGTGTTAAATTGCATGTGGAGAGTGAAATGCTTTCTGGCATGCTGAGATGTTAGCATCTGTATTTTGTGCAGCTGCTACTGTAGCTGACCTGTATAACCCATCTCAGCAAGCCCCATGAAAACGAGGATGAAGAGGCTTTGAACATGCAGCCTGCTTTGGGGGTTTTACTTTGATTCACGTTGTAGATTTAGCAGTTGCATTACTTGTAAATTCAGGCACAGCTGCCACTTTATTTAGGCCTCATTTAATGAGTATTCTAACCAGCAATTTCGCATGTAATTATGTTGCTGCAGAATTCCTTTTGGAGGTAACTACAAATGACTGTTACTGCGTGACACTTCTGAATTTCTGTCTATGCTGAAAAAAATCCTTATCTAGTAAATAAACATTTCTATAGTGGATGAAAAAATACACACATACATAAACACAAACCTATGGCTGGAAAACTATTGCACCTCACTACAAGGATCTGTTTTTCATTATTTTACACACACACACACACACACACACACACACACACACACACACACACACACACACACACACACACACACACGCACTATATTACATTTGCTAGGATTAATTGTTCTATACAAATCTTGCAGAAATCAGTAAATTGCTACAGTTTCTTCTTTGGATGAGGACATTATGTACAAAACATGAGCACACATTGGGTAGTGTTCATAGTCCAGGACTTCACAGCTACATAGCAGTTTTCCTTGAAAAGCGCTGCTATACCTACATGCAAATAAGTTATGTACGGGTTATTAGCTTTAAATATGGAAAAGAGAAGGCATTTTAAAAAGCATGCTTACTTAAATCAAAAATGTGAAATGTATAATGTTAAGTGTAAAGTACATGCAAAGTAGTATGTGGAAGCTGTAAGCTTTATATTACTTTGTATGTATTCAGATATTGTGAATGTGCAGCCATTGAAAGACTTAAGGCGAGTGGCAGACTGCAGGTTTTATTATTAATATATTTTTTAAAATAAAGGGGTTTAAAGTGTTTCATACAGGGTTATCTTTATGTGCACATCTTGTTGGCTACTTTAAAGAAGAGACAGAGGGTGGTATGAATGATTGAAAAAGGGAAGACAAAACAAAGAGGGGAATACAGAAGGACAACATCAAGAAGCTTGTGTTGAAGAAGGTGGGAAAGGAGTGGTGCTAGGTTTTTGGAAGAGAATAGGCCCCATATATTTTCAGATATTTTTTAGATAAAAGGGTAGTGTGGGTGGTGAATAGGTAAGAAGGTGTAGGAGAACAAATAAGGGAAGAAGGGTTGAAAAGGTGCCAGCAAGAGTCGCCAGTCCATAGAGCCTCAAATATTTCCACTGCCAGATGATGGTGTAGAAGGGGACCCTGACTCTGAGGGGGTAGGGGTGTATGATGGTGCGATGATCAGCACCAGCTGGGACTGCATGTCTTGAACATGCTGAAGAAAGGCTTTAACTGGCTGAGTCCATCTGTCCACAACCTGCTCCAGCATGTCCTAAACCAAGTCCTGAAGCATCCATTCAACAAGGCTTGCCAGGCTGCCACATGCTGGGGTACTGGAGGATCGGTGCCACTGCCCTGACCTTGCAAGAGCACCCCCAGACATGCAGAGGGTGAGTGCTCCCTAACCTGGAAAGTATGTGCCTGGGCTGCTCCTGAGGATTTTGGATCTGTAAAACATTAATATAAATTGAAGAGAAAGAAAATACTAAATGAGAAAGGAATGCATAACTAAGATAAGAAAAACAGTGAATAAAACGGGGTGGGGGGACAAAGTGAAAATGCACACAATAAATTCGTGTCCGGTTACACAACATTCAATTTTTTGTTGTAAAACATTTTTATTTTTATAAGTCTTTATTGAAGTAAAACAGAATGAACAGGAATTGCTTCTCCAGACATGGGACTACTGAGTTGGGAAGGGTATATGTGTACATGAGGAAAATGCTATGAGAAGTACTTATGCAGACTGAATGAAATTTTATTGGAAGTGCTTATGATACTTGGCAGGAGAGGGTATTGCTATAAAATTCTGGTGTGGTTTATATGCTGCAGACTACTACACAAACATAAGGATCATATGTGTGCCAAAAATGCATTTTTTGTACTGAAAAGACCCTTTATAAATACTTACATCTTATAAAATCAGTTAAAGACAGAATGCTGCAGTTTATATTTTGCCATCTCTTTTACATTTGATTGCATGAATGTACTGAATGCACTGTAATACTTCAGTTACTATGTTTTATAAATTATTTCTATATATACAGTATTAAAATCAGTTAAGACAGAATACTGCACTTACATATGGCATATCTCTCACTCTTGGTTGGAGTAATGTCCTAAATGCACTCTAGTGCTTCAGTTAACATTCGTTATGAATTATTTCCCTATTAATGAAATCGATTAAACGCACAATAGTATCTCCTGCTTCGTTCATACTTACCAGCTTCATCTACCAGCCTTGCTGCTCTTCTTTCCTCTTGTCACAGATTGTAGGCGATTTGCTCCTCGGCTATAAAAGGAAGACATAATACAATTGTTGGTTACCTGTATTTCACCTTTTCCTTAATATTACTTACACAACTAGTACTTATTTGCAAGGCATTCAGTTCACTGCAGTACTTGCTAATATGCATTTGTTTAAATATGTATTACTATCTGAATTATCATACTGTGTCAATCATTCCTTTACTGTTATAAACAAATTGATACACTTTTGGTGGAAAAGTGTTTTAAAATATGCTTTGCATGTAACAGTCTGTGAGTTGTATTAGACAGAAGTTGTTCACACACTGAAAATGTAGCAATTCATGGAAGTTTTCTTTTCCTTAGTTGTACAAAAGTGTATACTTTAGTTTTCTGACTAAGAATTCTAAGCATATAAGGAGATGATTTAAAACTGTATACAGAAGGAATACAGATGTAATACAACTGGTCATTTCTCACTAAAGTATATGTTGGACATTCACCTGACACCACAATCTCCACCCCTACCCCAACATGTACAATTCTAAAGACATGCTTCTGGAGCGTTTCTCCCCGGGCCTCCACTGAAAACAGGATCTGTGGAACCTAGTCGGACTTTCCCAGTCAACAAATGATAAATAAAATAAATAAATAAATAAATGTACTCTTGAGTGTGCTGCCTGAGTGACAGTTCAGCCACCTTGTATGTGCAATTAATGCTGTGGAAGAAATTATCACTTTCTACAATTATTATAGTAATAAATATTTTTCTGGCCTGCACAAATAAAATCCTTTCCTTACAAAAACTTCATGCATGTAACTTCATAAGTACCTAACTTAATGCAATAGTAAATTAAATGCAAATATCTATCTTTTTATATAAATATATATTTTATGCTTTCTGTATAAATGCATGAACAGGTAGTTGTAAGTGTACTCAAGCAGATGTATATCTGATGTTTACATACATATATATATATATATATATATATATATATATATATATATATGCAGATTATTATTTTACATATATCTATATATATATATATATATATATATATATATATATATATCTATATATATATATATATGTTACAGTTGTATTTACAGACAATTATGTTATCACATAAACATTCCATACATTTATATACAGGTTATGAACCAGGTTAGAATGTACTCAGACTGGATAGAACCAGCAAAGAAAGCAGGCGGAGTTGCTGTTTTCTAGAGAAATGTTTAGATCTCTCCACTTATCTTGTTACTACATTTTCAACAATGCTGAACTTCTCATCTCAGTCTTCAGACTGAATAAAAAAAAAGTGTATTGTCACACTTCCTTGGCAAATATAAATAACCAACCCTTGTTGATTGGAGTAATATTGTTACACTTTACTTGGCAAAAGTAAATAGCCAGCCTTAGTGATGGGAATAATCTCCTTACCAAATACCACATCAAATGTTATATTGTTTGAGGCAAATAGTATGCTAGTTTCACAATTAATTTCACTCATAAGCACCATTCTTTGAAATTTTCCTGAAATTGAAAATGTCTGACATGACATCATGAAAGACTGTACTGACAATCCCTCACTTCCAACATTAGTGTATAAGCTACTATGTTCTATGCTAGCTGTAACAATAAGGGAGTCTTGTATCCAAAATAATTTAATTTTTCAGCTATTTTTCACAGGTGGAACAGCCATCCTTAAAGGTTTTAACACATTTGATGCTCTGTTAGTGAAACCATAATGTAATGAGTAGCTGTAGTGCAAAAAAATGTAGTGCCTTTGATTACCCACAATCCTTTGTGTGTATGTAAATTAATGTCAATACCTAACTTGCCATCATTTTTGCTGGTGTGGCCATAAGGAAAAACTGAGTCAGCAGTAAAACTGAAAGATCAAACAATATGTCACAATCTTTGTTTTGTTTTCAGACCACTTACTGCTTTGACATAAACACTATATATCCAGAAATTAAATTAGCTGTAAAACACAGGTGTGTGCAAAGTTTTACAATACACTTCAAAAAACTCTAGCCATGATAGGCATACACACATACACATACTACCTGGTAATAATATTCCCATCCTAGAAGAGATCCTCTTCTGGATCTCAGCCAACATAAGACTGGAAACCATCTTGCTAAGAGATTTTAACATAAAATGGCAAAAGACAGCCCTGTAAATCCCAACAAATTCAATTCACCTATATGGCTTCTCTCACTTAATCAACACTCCAACTAAAATCAACAAGGCTACATGTAAAGAATCCATGCTAAACTGGATTCTAACATCCACCCCAAACAATGTTGCCATAAGTGGCACACTGCCCAGTAGCCCAAGTGAACACCAGCTGTGCTGTATTATCAGACACCCTAAATAGCCAAACAAGGTTCATCACTATAACACAGAAGTCTCAGCAACTTCAGTAAAGGAACCTTTACCACCAGCCTGCTCCAGATAAACTGTGCTCCACTTAAAACTCTTCCTTTTTATGAAGCAGCAAACACATTTAATATAATATTTCTAAATATCCGAAAATATCAAGTTCCATTAAGAACCAAAAGAGTTAAAAACAAATGATCCTCTTGGTTAACATACAAAAAAAAAAAAAAAACAAAGCAACTTGTGCAGTTTAGAAATAAAATGGATACAAATGAAGTCTCAGTCATCCCTACTGCAATAGAGGCATTTAAGGAACCCTAGCAAATAATGCATAAATCAGGACATAAAAGCTTGTTATAACAGCACCCAAAATCCCCCCAAAAACTTTGAAAATCAATAAATACACTGCCCAGTCCTGGAAAATAAACCCAACCCAGCCCATCCCCAATCAATAAATCCCAAAGCATTGCTTTGCAGTTTAACTCACATTTTATAAAGACAGTAACCTCCCTTCTGCAAAATAAAACTACCACAAAACCAGCCATCCCCATTCCATTCAGTGAAGCCACAACAGACCTTAACATTCACTACAGTGTCAACATCTATAATTAAAAATTACCTACATATCCTTAAGACAACAACCACTTCCCCTGACCATCTTCTTTCTGAATGCCTAAAACCCACTGCAGATAGTCTTGCATATCCTGTATCAATTCTAATGAACTGCTCCATCTAAGAAAAATATGCCCCCATCTTATAGAAGGCGGCTCATCATCTGAGCTCATAAACTATAGACTAGTCGCTATTCTGTCGCCCTTATCCAAAATCTTGCAAACAAAATATCCACAATGGACCACCACGCAGCTAAAATCCTTTTAATAAAACAACTTGAAAACAATAAAAACAAAAGAAAAATAAGTTGCAGCTTCAGCAGAGAAAATGGATAAGCGCTTTCAGCTTAATAGCCTTCCTCAGATCCTTAGTTTGTTCTGTTTCAGCAAATTGTTTAAGTACGATAATCAACCAATCAAAAGCTTCAGAATGAGGCAACTTATTTTTGACTATTCAGTACTTCTGACTATTCAGTACTTCTTAATAGGGGCGCTGCCCCTTTAATACAGGTTTTATTGGAAGTACTGCATTCAAACCGGGCGTTTGATCAACCCGCAAGTCCACTATCCATTTAACTTCGTTGATATCTGTTTTATTGTGTATATCACCTTCCCTTACATTTTCTTGAAGAATCTCAAGAACCATGAAGTTAAATGAATGGTCAACATGCTCCATAACATGATTTGCTAGAGCATTGATTTTCACACAGTTCTTTATATCACCAATGTGGCATAAAATCCATTCTTTAAATTTTCTGTTGGTTTTACCTATATAAAAAGCTGAACAGTTTTGGTAAGCTGTTGAGTATATAAGCTTCTTGGTGTTACAGTCAGCATAACCCTTAAAACTAAATGACCTTCCAGTAACTGGATGAAGAAAACAGTTTGTTGTGTTGATACAACTACATGCTTTGCAATGGCCACATATATAAGTACCTTTTTTGGAGCTAATCTTCTTCTTCTTCTTGCTTATTCCATCTTTATTACACAATAATCTTTTCAATTTTTTTCTTATTCTTAAAGTGAAATATAGGTTATTCACCTACAATATTTTTTATATTTTCATCCACAGTTAAAACCGACAAATATTTTCTCACTATTTGACAGCTCTGTGAGGTGTCATTGCTGTAAGTTAGCATACATCATAAACTATCAAAAGTCCTTTGCTGCTTTTGATATGTTTTATTAATCCTACATTCCGAGTATAGCAGTGGTCATCTCTGACTTCTAATTTCATGTATCTTCTCAATGTTCATGTTAAAATCTGTCTTCATGTAACCTCTTTTCTTGAGTTGTTGTTCTAAAGCATGATGTTCATGATTAAAAATGTCTTCGGTGCACAGTCTAAAACAAAGAGTGAGAAGATCACACTGAAAAACCAATCAGTAAAAACTAAATGAAAACTTCAGCCAAGCTAAAACTTCCAATGAGTGACCTCCCAAACCTCCTGTAACAGAGGCACATGGAATATATGCAAATGACCCCTATGAACATCAGGTGTTTCAGTTATATGTCGATTCTGATTGCCCATGACGTTTACATTTGAAGTCATTTTAATGGACAATTTCAGGCCAATAAAGCCAAAACACCTGATGTTCATAGAGGTCATTTACATATATCTTGTGTGCCTTATTTACAGGAGGTTTGGGGGATCACTCATTCGAAGTTCTAGCTTGGCTGAAGTTTTCATTTAGTTTTTACTGATCGGTGCACAGTCTAGAAATCCTTACCAGCTGATTTTCCATGATGATAGAAAAAATATGTCTGGGTGCATACTACTCTTATGGAGTAAGTGATTCCTCCACATTTCTTTTCTAAATATAGACGTGGTTATACCTCTATTCTCATCTAGGTTTAATCTGACATCTATAAATTCAATCATAGTAGCGGACCTATGGGTTTCAAATTTTAGGAATGTAGTGGTGGTGGTAAGATAAGATATAAATTCCAACAGGTACTCTCTAGGTCCTTGCCACACCATAAATATGTCGTCCACAAAACATCCATAACACTGGATACTATCTTTCCACCTGTTATCATTCAGAACACAAATTGCTTCCCAATGGGCTAGCACTAGATTTGAAGAACTATTGCTATAGGGGGTAACCATGACTACCCCCCACTTTTGCCAGTAGCACTCATCTCCATAAGTGAAGATATTATTGTTTAGCATCAATTCTAATAACATACATATTCTTCGTAAAGCTGGTCTTTCCATTTCTGAAGAAATAAATTGTGCCACTGCCTTCACTCCATAATCATTAGGTATTACTGTGAAGAGGCTACATATATCCATTGTTACCATAATTATATTATCAAAGTGTGAACGACATCCCATACACTGAAACAAGGACTCAAGAAAATGAGAGGTGTCTTGTAGTACTCCTGCTGCTCTGACCAGGAACTTTTTTAGTTGGTCCTCTAAATAACTGGAGAGAAGTTCAGTAATCCATCCTCTCCCTGATAGCAGGGATGCACCAAACTATGAAACAAAATAAGAATAAGCCTCTGCATATCACTAAAGGTCCTTATGAAATGAAGGAGAAACACAGCAAACAAAATATCCACAACGGATATTGGAAATGCATGCAACTAGAGTTATCGCGCAGGAATTGTTTGATTTTTTTCAAGCTAGAACACTCTCATATACCACAGATAAGTGGCCTACCGAAAATCCACAAAGATCTGAAGGTCCCCCCCGATGTGACCAATAGTGGCAGGGAGTAAGGAGAGAGATTAGCTTAATCGTCAAGGTGCTCATCCTACAAAAATCAAGTGCAAGATTCAACTCTCATAGTAGGCAACCAGCTAGTCTCAAAATGACTCAAAAAGGCAGGCAGCTAGCCCAACACCAATCCATAAACCAAATGCACCTTCTAGTGTCCAAAAATTGTTACGAAAGTTTTTACATTAATTTACACTGTTAAAACACTCTGTATACAAAAATATATGATCTTTACAGGAGATGGCTCATTACAACCTAGCTGCCCTCAGCTTAAAACTGGGGCAATATGTATTACTCCAGCACTATTACAATTACTATACTTCTTGCCCCTAATGCAAGTATCTCTACATTTAATATAAATAAACTCCTTATTTTTAATATAGAGATATTGGGTGCAGGCTCCACATTTATAGGTGCCCACCTTTTTTTTCTGTTTTCCATAGCTATTGTGGTCTTCTTTTATTCAACAATGTCTTTGATACTGCACCCTTTTCTAAATACAAATTTGATAGTGCCCTATGTGATGAATGTGAGTCATTTTACATAAGGAAGACTGAGCGCCGGGTAAAAAGGAGAATATATGAGCATACTTATGTTAGGTCTAAGGATGAGAAAATGCCTTATACAAACATACCCTTAGTTGTAGATTATGTAAGTTTATATTTTTTGTACTTGAAGAAGTGCCCATAGACCATAGAGGTGGGCCATGGGGAACAAAAATCGAATACAAAGAAGTATATTGGCAACTCATTTTGGAAGCCAATAGAGCACCTCACTTGAATGAATATATTTCCCTAACCCCAGTTTTAAAGTTGAGGGGAGCGAGGTTGAAATGAGCCATCTCCTGTAAAATTCATATATTTTTGTATACTTAAGAGAGTTTTAACAGTGTAAATTAATTAAAAACTTTTGGACACTAGAGGACAGATTTGGTTTATGAATTAGTACTGGGTTGGCTGTCTTTGTTTCGTTCTTTTTTTCTTATTTTTTTTTCCAGACATCTTTATTGAATTATCACTTATGACATGGTGAGCCATTTTGAGATAGGCTAGTTGCCTCCTGTGAGAGTCAAACCCTGCACTTGGTTTTTGTGGGGTGAACATCTTGACCATTAGGCTGAGCTCTCTCCTTACATTTTATAAGTGCATTTAACATTTCAGATTGTTTTACAAGCTTTTAACAACATTTTACATATTTAACATATTTTATATGTTTTTTTTGCATTCACTAACAAGTACTCTTAATGGTTTTAAGCAATATCTTTATAATATTTCAGTTTGTTTTAGTAATTAATGATTATAAGTGGAATGTGCATTAGCTGATCAAGTATCATAAGGAAAAGTATTTAAACAGTGTTAGTAGGTTTAAGCACTCATATGATGAAGTCTTGTTGGACAAAAATGCTGTGAATCAGTTAAGCATATATGTGTTTATAAGCTTATGAATAAAAGTGACAATTCTGACTGGTTATGGTTTGCCTGGTTCTTCACAAGTGTCTTTAGTCAGTTTTCAGTTAGAAAAGTATTCTTTTGCAGATAATGAATAACATCTGTCATGCTTGTCTTGACTTTCTATTCTCTATCTGCATTTGATATTTCCACTGACCCTCCCTGCTGCTGTTTTGCTTTTAAAGACGAGTTGCCAACCGTACTATAAATCTGATTTTGGGCACTCATCCCAGTCTCATTTAATCAGTTAATTCTACTAAACACTAAGAGATCAACCCCCCACTTAGTCTCTTAAACTTGAATTATCTTTTGTTTCCTACCTCCCCACTTACTAAAAAAATGCACTTTATTCAGCTGCTTTTACAGCATATGTGCTTCTTCCTACTTTATTTAGCTTTTTGCTACATGTTCTTAAAATGTTCAGATCCATTTAGTCTGCCAAATTTATTATTGCTTGTTTGTAGGCCGATTACATTGCAGCTGTTATTCTAAGCCTCTTAGCTCCGATTTAAGCACTTGGGCTACAAACTTCTGGGCTACAAACTAGTTATCCTACATAAGGAAGGTTTGTGAGCTACCGTCTTGTGGAAGGAGAGGTAGCTCACACCCTTCTGAGTTGAGAATTGCTGGTTGAAGGATTACTGTATCTGTTATTCTAAAATAACCTTAGTTCCAGTTTAAGCACTTGGGCTCCATACCAGTTATTTTACATTAAGGTTTGTGGTCTACACTCTTGTAGGAGGAAAGGGTAACCTCCACCCTTCTGAGCTGGGAATTGCTGGTGAAGGCTTATTGTGTATGCTGTTATAAGTGTATTTGTTCTGGTTTAAGCTCTTGGGCTCCAAACCAGTTATTTTCCATTAGGAAGGTTTGTGATCTACACTCTTGTGGCTGCAGACAATAGCCTATGCCCTTCTGCGCTGGGAATTATTTTTGTAAGTACTACTGTGCCTTTATTTCATTGGCTTAGAGAGCTAGCATGTTTAAACATTTCAATCTCTGTGCCTCTGATGTTTGGTGAAGCTTGGCAACTGTCGCTTGTCTCATGCATTCAAAGTGATGCTAAAGCATTGTAAAGGATTCAAGATATTTATTGTACATAAACATCAAAAATTTTAAGTGGAACACGTACTTCAAATTATGTAAGCTAACTGTCTTACTTATTACTTCAAATGCACTCACATGTGCATCTCCATCCATGCCTGTGTTTACTCTGACTGTACAAAATGGCACTGATCTTGTACATGTTCAGTAACTTATACACGTGTTATCTAGCTACAGTGGCTGACTAGATACAATATACTCAATGATACACATCCTTCCTCTTAATTTGTTTGACATGCAATAGGAGAGAAAAACATTTTAAATGCTAGATATTACACCAACATTTAACAACAAATCTGAACTAATGTCCAAGTCACTGTGTATTTCGGATTGGGTCTGGAAACTCTATCCAATCTGATCACATAAAAACTTTGACTGTTAGCAACAGGGACAGTCTCTGTGGATTCTTTCTCAGTTGCAACTTCAGGGGTTAAATCAGGATTACTTGAAGAAAGTATAGAGTCATTCTGAGAAACAGAGTCATCAGCACAGCTGCATCACTGGTTCAGAGACTGGTAATATGTCTTCAATTCCTTTCGAAATCCATTCCTTCAGATTGTATGTCGTAAGATCTCTGTTCTTCACAAAGGTTTTTGATGATACCCCCTCAGTCATATCATTTAGATGTTTGCATTCTCACAACCTCTCCTTGTCTTAATGGTCTAAGAGGATTGCTGGATGATGTTTTCTCAACAGTTGAGCTTTGACCATTCTGCTGTTCTTTACATTTGGTACTAACAATTGTTTACTGATCAGTAAAGTTGTTCTCATCTGTCTGGACATTAATCTCTGAGCAGGAGAACCATGCAAATTATCTCGAGGAATGTTTTTGAGATTGAGTAAATTAAGAAAAACATCTGTACCTTCTCTCTTGGATTTCTCCCAACACATATTTCGCACTTTGAACTGCACACTCAGGACTACTAGTAACATGGACAAAGTCCCAAGACTCAGCTAATTTCATAAACTGCTGACTTGTAAACTGTGCACCATTATCAGATATGACTTTGTGCGGACTATCATGGACAGCAAAATGTCGCTTCAACTTAGTAATGACTGTGCTGGACATTGTTAGGAAGAAGGTCAATTTCAAACCAATTTGAATAAGAGTCTACTAACACTAATTAATGTCAACCTTTCCATTTGAAAATATCGGTAGCAACCAGCGACCATGGCAATTCAGTAATCTGGTTTAGCTCAAGTGGTTCTTTTTGTTGGTGTGATTTAGTGCTATTGCAAATTGAATATACTAGTGTTTCCTTCTCTATAACTGTTGATGAAGAAGGCCAGAACACTATGTCTTTTGCCCTTCTTTTCCTTGAGTCAGTACCCGGGTGACCATGATGCAAAATTTTGATATATTCCTGTTGTAATGTTTTAGGAATCATCACTTTAGGACCTTTCATGATACTTCCATCATGAGCTCATTCCTGCAGGAAAAATACTGCTGTATGTCAAGTGGTAGACTGGTTTGTTGTGCTGGACATCCTTGACTGGATAACATTGTTCAGCTTCTGGAGAATTGTGTCTGAAGCTGTGTGATTTCTGAGCTCATCAAGACGTGACAACAAAAAATTTCTGACTTCCATGACTTCAAAGTCTGCTTACTCATTTTCATGTTGTTTGGGTGCTCAAGACAAAGCATCAACAAGGTATAAATATTTGCCTTTTGTATAGATCATATGGAAATTGTACATAAACTAACATAAAAGGCACAGTAGCTATGCAGGCAGTAAACACAGCACTAACCAAAATGCAGGAAACAAAGCTGAAAGAACCGCTGCTTCATAAACTTTAAAATTCGGATTTATTGTGATACAAACAGGAGACGTGGTAAGCGCTTTCACCTGGATAGGCTTCTTCAGACCAAAAGAACCCCCCCTGTACACCCTTATATGGCAAAAAAGGTGCAAAAACAGGTAAACCATTAAAGGCACAGTGCAACTATCATAGTACACAATATAAAGTGCTTACTCTAAAATACATTAACCATAGTAAAATAAAAATGCCTATACCACTCATAAAACATGAATAGAAATGCATAAAAAACAAAAAACTGCATAAATCCATACTAATTGCACAACGGTAACAATAAATGGTCTCACAAAAATGCTCTCATAAAAATAATGTCATAATATATGTAAAAAGCACTGTCATACATATCACTTTAATCTCCTGGACTTCAGGAAAGGTCTCAATGGTACTTTCTCATTCAGTCCAGGAAAAACATCTGCTCTAAGTCTAACAATCCATTTAGATTCATTACTCTCAGTTCTACCCCTCATATCCCCCCCTAAAATTAGTGTGTATAAATCTAGTACTTTAAAATGAAAAAGATGTGTGGAATCATTAGACAAGACATGTTTAGACAGAGCATTGACACTGGAATGAATCCTGATCTGGTAGACATGTTCCCTTATCCTGTCCCTCAGCCTCCTGTCTGTCTTGCCTACACAAAATGCAGCACAGGCTCCACAGGAGGCCAAATAAACAACATGTGTAGATTCACAGTTTGCATGAACTCTAACTTCATGGTTAATGCCATAGGCAAGGTGATAGAAATGGACATCAGTGTCTATGGAACAACAATAGTTGCAACTACCACAGGGTAGAGTACCAGCAACCCTATCACCTCTACCATCTATAACGGGATAACACAGCAATTTATTTAAATTCAATCTATTCTTATAGACAAAACCTGGGGCAGCACCCACAATTTCCCTCACATTCGGGTCCAGTGTTAACACACCCCAGTGTGATCTAATCACATCCTTCAACCTACCTACATCCTTAGTATAATATAAGGGCACTCTGAAACCATGATTTCTACTCCCTGCCAGAACACCCTGGGAGGGGCCATCATGGTCCACTCCAGTCTCAGAGAAAAAGGGTGCAGCAGCTTGTTCCCTCAAATTAATGTGGTCTCCCAGTCATCTCTCCATATCAGATGTCTGCTATTCCCTGCTCTTAAAACTGTCACATAAATCCCTAACATCAGCCTCAAAACCATCCTGACTGGGATTATACTGAGACGTCCTATATGCCTGTTCCCTCACAATATTACCAAAGATGTATCCTGGATGCATGCTGCGTCTATGGAGATTAGGAATTACGTTGACACTCCTTTCTATACACTCCTGTGTTCAATAAGCCACTTTCCAATCTTTGAACGTAAACATCCAAAAAGGAAATCCAATTCTCAGAAACCTCGTGGGTAAATTTCAGATATTGCATTAGACCATTAACTCTCTGCAGGAAGAGGGATAACTCATCTTTCGTGCCCTTCCAAAGGAAAAACACATCATCTACAAAACGCCTATAAAACATCACATTCCTCGAAAAATCACCTATACCAGACAAGAGCTTGGTCTCCCATGCAGCCATAAAGAGGTTGGCATAGCTATTGGCACAAGAAGTGCCCATAGCCAAGCCATCCATCTGTAAATAGCACTGAGAGCCAAAACAAAAAATGTTGTTCTCTAACACAACTTCCAAAAACAAAGCTAACAAATTCACTGCATCACTATCTAATCCAGATTTGTCCGTCAAGTAATCGGACACCAACTGCACCCCATCTCTGTTTGGTATCACAGTGAACAGGGACTGAACATCCATCGTGACAAAATAATATGGGAGATCAACGGGGAGAGATCTCACAAACTCATACAAATCCAACAGGAACTGTTTTGTGTCCCTTAGAATATAAACGTTTGCGTCAACCACTGGGCACAGGAACCTCTCCACATACAACGAAAATGGTTCCGTGACAAAATAATATGGGAGATCAACAGGGAAAGATCTCACAAACTGATGGGGCTTTTTCTAATGCAGTTGTATCTGCTGAGTCGGAGCTCGAGGGTTCGACTGTGGTGGGGGTGGGTTCTACTGCTGCCCCCCCAGAGGGCCAATCTGTCACTAGTACTGACTCATTGGGGTGTGTGGCTCAAATAAACCTGAAGGATTTTTATCATACTATGCATGCTGCACATAGTTCTAGTCATGACAATGTTGGCACTGTGATTGTCAATCGCCCTTTCCCCATCAATGTAGTTCACAGGGGAGGGGGGAAATCAAGATCTATGAGCAGGGGCAGGACAAAGAGGAAGTTGTCAGCAGATGCCCAGGTAAACCAAAACCTCAAGAAAATGTGGGAGAAAACTGAGAGACGTTAGTGCATAACATTTTTTCCTCCCGCCCACTCACGTCAGATGAGTTAGGGGTACTATCAAAGGGATTGACTTTTATACCTATTTGTGACAGTAATTATGCTGATACCCTAGTACAGTTTAAGTTATTTATTAGGAATCTGTGCCTCATATTTGAGTTTATTTATTTATTTATTTATTTCCAGTTTGATAACCGGGGAAGTCCACTGTGCCCGAAAGCCCGTTTTCAGTGGAGGCCTGGGGAGAAAAGCTCCATAATAATAATACATTACACACATAACACTCTGTGTTCTAACAGCATAACACCTTTAACAATTTCCAAGAACATAGTACATTTGGCAGTATACATAAGAAATTAATATTTTTATGCGACTGTATTGTTAGCACAGAAGAGAGAGATAAAAAGAAATTATACATAGATCTTGAATGCAAGAGAAGTAAAACAGAGGAGAAGTGAAGGAGATGCAAAGAATTTAAAGGAGAAGAGATGCCAGGAGGAAGATAAAAAAAGAACAGTTAGACTAAGATTCATTTTATGATTGAGTCTAAAAGTACATCTTATGAAAAAGGCAAAAGATACATTTGTGAGACTAGACATGCATGTAGGCAGTGGGGAGGAGAAGATATAAAATGAATAAATAAGAGTTTAAGCAGGGGAGAGAGAGGAGATAAAGAAGTAGAGGGAGGGGAGCTGAGGAGAGAGTTTGAAGAAGAGGGACCAGAGGGGGGAAATTGGAACTGGGATGTATTAAGATCTAGGTAGGAAGTATACAATTACATTTCCAGTTTTGGGAGAGGTGAGAATGGAGAATAGATTTGAATTGTTCATAGCTTGTAGTGACTCTTAGAAGGGAAGGAAGCAAGTTCCATTTTTTTGCTGTAGTATAAGAAAGTATGAGGTGGCCAGGAGGTCGTTTGGGTTTGTATACTGAAATAAGATTTTGGTGACTAGATCTTAGGGGCCTGAGAGGAGTGTAGAAGGGCAAGATGTTAGATAATGCAGGGCAAGCAGTGGGTTTGAAAATTAGTTTGTGTGCAGTAGTAAGTTGGAGGTAAACCAGGTGATTAGGGAGTTCTAGCCATTGGAGACTACGGAGGCAGATGCAATGGTGTGTAGAATGAGAGGAGTTAGTAGCGAATTTGGCGATTTTGTAGTAGCAACTTTCAAGTTTTGAGGAGATAGAAGCGGTGAGGTTGGTTAGAAGAGGAGCACCATACAATAGAGAAGTGAGAAGGTAGGTAGTGGTAAGTGTTTGTCTTGTAGCTAACGAAAGAAAGTTAGCATTTCTGTAAAGCATACCGAGCTTCTGATGTTTTTTTTTATGTTTGTTTGAATATGAGTATTAAATTTCAGGTGTTCATCAATGGTAACTCCGAGTAATTTTGCACAACTAACAACTTCTATTGGGGACTGGGAGAGGCTGGAGATTTTGAAGGATGGCTTATCAAGAGGCAGAGCTTTTGAGGGGGAGAAGAGAATGATATGGGATTTATTGGCATTAAGGGAAAGATGGTTTTGAAGCATCCAATTTTCTGTGGTTGTGAAGGCCAATTGGGTTTTGGCTTGGAGCTCGGGAAGGCTAGGGGCTGAGCAGATAACAGTGGAGTCGTCTGCATATTGTACAATTTGAGAATGAGGAATTGCAGAGTGGAGATCATTGATAAAGACATTAAAGAGGTCCGAGAATAGAACCCTGAGGGACTCCGGTAGGGGTAGGTAAGAAGTTCAAGGTACCTGTATTCCATTTCACAGCTTGGGATCTATCTGAGAGATAACTTTTGAACCAAGAAAGGGAATTGTGGGAGAGATTGAGGTTAGAAAGGTGGTTGAGAAGGAGTGTGTGGGATATTGTGTCGAATGCCTTGGAAAGGTCAAGAAGAACAGTGGAGACAATATCTCCAGAGTCACGGGCATGGTTGACAATGTCTAGGAAAGAAAGGAGAGCAGTTATGGTACTGTGGCCAGGCCGAAACCCATGTTGAGTAGGAGTGAGGAGTTGGTTATTGAGGAGGTGGGGCATGAGTTGCCGGTGGATACATTTTTCAAGGACTTTTGAAATTGGGGAAAGAATGGCTATTGGGCGGAAGTTAGAAATGCTATTATTTTTGCCTCCTTTATGAAGGGGCAGAATGTGGGCAGCTCACCAAAGTTTGGGAACATAAGATTCTTGGATGGATCTATTGATGATAATGCTGATAGGTATGGCGATGCCATCTGCTGCGAGCTTGAGAAAAAGTGATGGGATATTGTCGGGGGCATTGGAGCACGGTTTGAGTTTGGAAAGAAGTTTTTTGATACTGGTGGTAGACACGGGTTGTAGAATAAAAGTGGGAGGGGGTTTATGGGAGCAGGAGTGAGGGGAGGATGGTGAAGAAGGCTTTGGATTTGGGCTGAGGGTGGAAGAGGAGAAGGATTTAGTCAGTTCAGCTATGGAGCTGGTAAAAAAGGAGTTGAAGAGGGTTGCAATTTCTGTGTCAGTCTTATTGTTGTCTGGACAGGGATTGGATTTAGTACCTGGGTGTAAGAGGGAATTGATGGAATTCCAGAATTTTTTGGGATTGTTTGCGAGGGTAGACTGTAGTTTGTTGTAGTATGATTTTTTATCTTTTATGATAAGTTTTTTAGTAAGATTGCGTAGTTGCTTAAACTGAAGGAATGAAGCTGGGTTTTTATTTTTATTGTATAGTTTCCAAGTTTTGTCTCTTTGTAGCATTAGAGTTTTAGTGTCCTTAGTTAGCCAAGGAGCAGAGTTGTGTTTTATTCATTTTGTTCGAGGTGGGGCTTGGGAGTTTAGGATTTTAAGGAAGGTAGTATTGAAGACTACTAGGGCTTCATCTAGGGGAAGAGTTTTTAGTGAATCCCAGTTTGTAAGTTTAAGGGTTTCAGAAAATACAGAAGGGTTAAAATTAGTTAGGTTACGAGAGTGGGCATATTGATGTTGGTGTGGGAGCTGTTGGGTAGTTCGGTTAATAAAGGCTGGGAGATGATCACTTATTGAGTCTGGTAAGATACCAGAGTTGGAGATATTGTTAGGGTGGCTGACTAGAATCCAGTCCAGGATGGAGCCTTTAGGGTTATTTTTGTTAGGTCTGGTAATGTTGTTTATTAGTTGAGTAAAATTATAAAGATTGATAGACAGAGAGGGAGTATTATTATTAATTGTATTCCAATCAATATTGACATCACCTAGAATGTAAGTCTCATGCTTGATATTGTTTGTAGCCCAACAGAGAATATTCTCAAGGGTGGAGGAGTTGTCTCCAGGGGGTATATAGATGGTTATGATACAGATACTTTTGAAGTTGTTTATTTTGAGGATTCCTATGACTAGTTCTGCATTATTAAATTTAGGAATGGGATTTTGGTATGGGCTGAGATTTAGCAGGCAGTTGTAGACTAAGGCTACACAACCTCCTTTTTTGTTTTTGCGATCAGACCTAAGTGCTTGGAAGCCAGGTGGTAGAATCTCAGAGTTAGTAGTTTGTGGTTTTAGCCAGGTTTCGGTTACTGCTACTATGTCAGGTGTAGTGAGATTTAGCCAAGCATGGAAATGTGTTATTTTGTTATTAATACTCTGGGTATTAATGGTAATGAATTTAAGGTATTTATGGCTGTATCTATTAGTGGAGGTAGTGGGAGAGAGATTGTTAGTAGATGTTGGCCCAGGGTTGGAGTGGATATCTCCTGCAAGAGCAAGCCAAGAGAAAGGAGAGAGGAGGTGAAACTTTGAATTGAGGCATAACGTAAGAGTGAGATGTAATTTAATTTTGATAGCAGGAGATTTTAAATAGACTGTATGGAGTTTTAGTTTGAAATAATGAATTGGATTTGGTTGAAGTAGGGAGGGGGATATTAAATAAAAGTGGAGTGTTGAAGGGTGGGGAAAGGAGATAGTGGAGGGTGAGGGGAGTGGGAAAGAGGAGGGTAGTGTGGTAGAGGTATAGGAAGTTACATTATAGAGAGCAGTTAGAAGGAAAAGACATGTAAATGAGGTGAGATAGTGTGGAAGAGACATGGATGAGTAGGGTAGGATAGATATTAGAAGAGGGGGTAGAGAGTGTGTGGGGAGTTTGGAGATATAAGCAGGACAAGTATGTGAGACACCGGTCAGGTAAGGGAATAGAGAGGGGAGGGGTAGTTTAAAGAGATATATCTAGGAGGGGAGGAGCAAAGAGATGGGATAGGTTGAGGGAAACAGGGGAGGAGACAGGAGGAGACTATAAATGTAGATGCACTGGGGGTGGGTGGGATTTGGGGGTAGGGTAGGGGAGCGGAGTGAGCCCGCAGGGCGAACGGAGCGGGTAGAGCCACTGAAGGAGAGAGGCCAAGGAAAAACTATCAGTGGAGAGCTGAAATGTTAAGGAAAGTTTGGGGATGAGTAGTAGGTAAGGGCCTAATCAGTAGTGGTATTGGACAGAGAAACATATGATATACTTATCTTCAAGGAGGGACTGTTGCACTGGGAGGTTGTGATAGTAGACAGTGAAATGTAGGTGAAGAGGAGTACAGTAGGAAGGAGAGAAAATTATCTGGAGGCAGTAGTGTCTTACAAATATATAAAACCTGCGAGTCTAAGGGAAGAGGCTTTAATCAGAGGGGAGAGACCAGGAGAAGGGTGCCACCTAGTGGACAAAAGATTTATAGCAAGTAGTATCTCAAGTACCGGGGGGAAGGAGGTATGTTTAAAGTGGACACAAGAGGAGAGGGCAAGCAAGAAGTACTTGAAGGGCTTTGGCTGCTGGTCGACCTAGCTAGGGAGTATATAATAGCAAACCCTGGAGAATCATAACAGAACTAGCATTAGATAACCTGAGTTTTCAAAACAGAGCTAGCTTTAGAACAGTCTGTTGTATTAGGAGGACATACTTTCTTGTGTTTATACTTTCTTCAAATAGGGAGTTTTTTAAGGTTCAGCTCCTCAGTTTAGGAATGGACAGTAGTAGGTGGGTGAAGGACGTTGGTCAACAGCGACAGGGCAGTCTCACACTAGAGAACAATACAGGCAGGTTGATCAACTGGTAAATAAAGTGGAGAGAAACAAGAAGTAAAATAAACAGAAAACAAGGCACACTCAGAAATACTAGGCATTGATATTCATATCCTAGGCAAGATATTACAGTTCTGTTAAACACTATAGCAAGGGACAGTATGAGAATAAACAGACGCAATGGCTGAATTCACTTACCCCCTAAGTTAAGCTTAGGAGTAGAGTACAAGTATAAAAAGCAGTAGTCCTCACTTACTCCAAATGTTAAGTTAGGAGTAGTCTTTTTAAAGTATCAACAGTTCTAACAAAACATGGCAAAATATTGCTATATAACGCAGTATTCTTTAACAACAGTGTCAGTTAATCAAAATATATCAAATAGAGCCTCAGGCTTCTGAGTGTACAAAGCAGATAAATATGGGGTCTTATTCGACAGTAAAATAGAAGGGGAATGGCATATAGCTATGTACGATAGCGTATATGCATTCCACGTGCAGGAACACAAACTATTTAACTGTAAAATACAAACGGAATGGCATATAGCTATGTACGATAGCGTATATGCATTCCACGCAGGAACACAAACTATTCAACTGTAAAATACAAGCGGAATGGCATATAGCTATGCGTTAAGCGTATATGCATTCCACGTGCAGGGACACAAACACTAGCAGCCGTTAGCGGCGATTAATGCATAACAAAATATTGAGCGATATTAACAAGTGCAATCTAGGCGGTGAAGCAAAATAAAACAATCTATCTTCGCACACGCAATGTTAATATGTGCGTCCTAGGCAGTTAAATATAGTAAAACAATCTATCCTCGCACTTACAGCAGGCAAACATAATAAAACAAGCTATCCTCGCACACTAAGTGGAAGGATAGGACAAAATAAGAATGGCTAGACAAATACAGCAGGGCTCACCTTATTGGAAGTATAATCCCGTAGCCAGATGCGCACAGCAGCAGAGAGGAAGACCAGGGGGAAAAAAGATGGCGACTCACTGAGTAAGGAATATTTATAAAGTCAGGGAGGAAGTAGGAGGGAGGGGGAGGGGAAAGGGGCAGGGGAGAGGGCAGGTAGAGACCGGAAGTTACTAGTGCTCCGCAATATAGTGAGAGTCAAATACAGTCGCTAGGTAGGCAGTATAGAGCATCCAGCAAGAAGAAGTAAAAGAGAGTAAAGATAGGAGGACAGAAGTTGCAGTATTAAATGGGGCCAGGATACAATACAGGCGTTAGATGGGAAATCATTTAAGAAGCCTAGTGTGTACATGCCAATGGTACCACCGCTAGTAGCTGCCTTCCGTAAACTAGTTGAGAATGATCTGTATGACATGGAAAAGAGAGTGGGTAAAGTAAACGAAAGGGCAATTTAACTTATGCACAGAGGAGAGCCCTACAACAACTGAGGAGTGATCCCTCCCTTGTCATTAGACTTGCTGACAAGGGGGTTGCCCTGGTAGTTATGGACTCTGAGTTCTATGATGACGCAATGAGGTCTATGTTATCAGACCAAAGGTTTTACAGTTTGGTGGAACATAAGATGGTGGATATACATGTCCATAGAATACAAATGGTTTTGGATGATTTGATTAAGACTAATGTTATTACGAATGAGTTGCATGAATATTTGTTTGTTAGTGATCCCCTCCTGCCAGTGATACAGGGTCTTCCCAAGATCCACAAGGACAGTGTGTATCCACCCATGAGGCCCATTGTTGTGGGCAGGGGATGGATCACGGAACCATTTTCGTTGTATGTGGAGAGGTTCCTGCGCCCAGTGGTTGACGCAAACGTTTATATTCTAAGGGACACGAAACAGTTCCTGTTGGATTTGTATGAGTTTGTGAGATCTGTCCCCATTGATCTCCCATATTATTTTGTCACAATGGATGTTCAGTCCCTATTCACTGTGATACCAAACAGAGATGGGGTGCAGTTGGTGTCTGATTACTTGAAGGACAAATCTGGATTAGATAGTGATGCAGTGGATTTGTTAGCTTTGTTTTTGGAAGTTGTGATAGGGAACAACATTTTTTGTTTTGGCTCTCAGTGCTATTTACAGATGGATGGCGTGGCTATGGGCACTTCTTGTGCCAATAGTTACGCCAACCTCTTTATGGTTGCATGGGAGACCAAGTTCTTGTTTGGTATAGGTGATTTTTCGAGGAACGTGATGTTTTATAGGCATTTTGTAGATGATGTTTTTCCTTTGATAGGGCACGAAAGATGAGTTATCCCTCTTTCTGGAGAGAGTTAATGGTCTAATGCAATATCTGAAATTTACCCATGAGGTTTCTGAGAATTGGATTTCCTTTTTGGATGTTTATGTTCAGAGATTGGAAAGTGGCCTATTGAACACAGGAGTGTATAGAAAGGAGTGTCAACATAATTCCTATCTCCATAGACGCAGTATGCATCCAGGTTACATCTTTGGTAATATTGTGAGAGGTCAGGTATATAGGATGTCACGGTATAATCCCAGTCAGGATGGTTTTGAGGCAGATGTTAGGGATTTATGTGAGAGGTTTAAGAGCAGGGAATATCATATATCTGATATGGAGAGAGGATTGGCAGACCTCATTAATTTGAGGGAACAAGCTGCTGCACCGTTTTTCTCTGAGACTGGTGTGGACCATGATGGCCCCTCCCAGGGTGTTCTGGCAGGGAGTAGAAATCATGGTTTCAGAGTGCCCTGATATTATACTAAGGATGTAGGTAGGCTGAAGGATGTGATTAGATCACACTGGGGTGTGTTAACACTGGACCCGAATGTGAGGGAAATTGTGGGTGCTGCCCCAGGTTTTGTCTACAAGAATAGATTGAATTTAAAGAAATTGCTGTGTTATCCTGTTATGGATGGTGGAGGTGATAGGGTTGCTGGTACTATACCCTGTGGTAGTTGCAACTATTGTTGTTCCATAGACACTGATGTCCATTTCTATCAGCCTGTCTATGGCACTAACCATGAAGTTAGAGTTCATGCAAACTGTGAATCTACACATGTTGCTTAGTTGGCCTCCTGTGGAGCCTGTTCTGCGTTTTATTTAAGCAAGATAGACAGGAGGCACAGGGACAGGATAAGGGAACATCTCTACCAGATCAGGATTCATTCCACTGTCGATGCTCTGTCCAAACATGTCTTGTCTAATGATTCCACACATCTTTTTCATTTTAAAGTACTAGATCTTATACACACTAGTTTTAGGGGCAGATGTGAGGGGTAGAACTGAGAGTAATGAATCTAAATGGATTGTTAGACTTAGAGCAGATGTTTTTCCTGGACTGAATGAGAAAGTACCATTGAGACCTTTCCTGATGTCCAGGAGATTGAAGTAATATGTATGGCTGTGCTTTTTACATATATTATGACAGCAGTTTTATGAGAGTATTTTTATGAGAGGATTTATTGTTAGTGTTGTGCAATTAGTATGAATTTATGCAGTTTTTTGTTTTTTATGCATTTCTATTCATGTTTTATGCGTGGTATAGGCATTTTTATTTTAGTATGGTTAATGTATTTTAGAGTAAGCACTTTATTTATGTTGTGTACTATGATAGTTGCACTGTGCCTTTAATGGTTTACCTGTTTTTCCACCTTTTTTGCCATATAAGGGTGTACAAGAGGGGGGGTTCTTTTGGTCTGAAGAAGCCTATCCAGGTGAAAGCGCTTATCATGTCTCCTGTTTGTATCACAATAAATCCGAATTTTAAAGTTTATGAAGCAACGGTTCTTTCAGCTTTGTTTCCTCCATTTTGGTTAGTGCTGTGTTTACTGCCTGCATCGCTACTGTGCCTTTTATGTTAGTTTATGTGCTTGGACTGAGTTTGGCACAGGTAGCGTTAGTCCTGTGGGGAGTGATATTTCTTGGACTTATATGGAAATTGTACTTTTGTAATTTTAACATCATGCATTGCAGGAGTGCTGGAGCAGTATGCATTGGCTTTTTCAAAATTGTTACAAGAGGTTGGTGATCAGTCTCTGTTTGGAGATATTTGCCATAAATATAATCTAACATGCAAACACTACTGCCGAAAGCTCTTTCTCAATTTGTGCATACTGCATCTCTGAGTTAAAGTTCTGGATGCATAGGCCACTGGTGCACCTTACTGAAGACATGCTGTGCCAAGGCCATACTTTGAAGCATCACACATAAGAATTACAGGATTGTGAAGATTATAATATCTCATTGTGGATGGACTGGCAATTTTCTTCTTCAGAGTATCAAATGTCCTTTGGTGGTGTTCTAACTGAGACCAGTTTACATTTTTGCCTGTCAACTCACGTAAAGGTGCTGAAAGCTCACTCAAATCTGGGATGAACTTTCCTAAATAGTTGACCATACCAAGAAAACATAAAGATGGTGACATTTTCTGGAACTGGCATCTCAAGAATAGCTGCTTGCTTAGACCACAACTGGTAAACAAATGTCCCACATAAGTAACTTCTTTCAGTTTGAATTTACATTTCTGAGGATTCAGTGTAAGACTGACTTCACTTGCATGGTCTAGAACTTTCCTGAGATTTCTTTCATGTTCGTCTTCACCATTGCCCCTTACAATAATGTTGCCTACTATAATAGCACATGGATAATCAGGACAAATTTGCTCCAATGCACGTTGAAAACTTCACTGGCAGAATTTATCCCAAATGGCATTCTCAGAAATCTGTATCTACCAAATGGTATACTGAAAGTAGTTTACAATGAAGAATTGCGATCCAGGGAAATTTGCCGAAAGGAACTTTTTGCATCTAAGACTGAAAAAATAGTGGCATTTGGCATGCGAGTGGCTACGTCTTCTGCTGTACACATCGGATGATGAGGACATTTAAGCGCTTTGTTTAAGTCTCTCAGATCAATGCATATTTGAATATCATATGAGCTTTCTTATGAGCTACAACCATGGAGGATAGCCATTCAGTCGTTTTTTTTCCGCTGGAGTAAGGAGACCTAAATTCATCATTTTGTCAAGGTCTGCCTTTACTTTACTTTGCATTGTTACTGGAATCTTCCTTGCTGGTCTGACAACTGGGCTTTCTTCATGCTTTAACTTCATCCAAGATGTAAATGGGAGTTTGTAAAGCTTGTCTTTGAGAATATCAGCATATTCATAAAAAATATTCTGTGTACAACTATCATTGTGATGAACCTCTTTATTAAATGAAATCAGTCCCATTCTCAAGCTGTTTTTGAGGCCTAACAGTGACTGCACATGTCTTTTGACTACGTAGAACTGCAAGTCATAGCTCTTACCAGCAGAATGGCATGTGAGAACTACTGCACCATCAGTTTAGATCTCTTCACCACCATAAGCAACTAGTTTTGCACACTTTGCTAAATCAAGTTTCTCACCAGCTTGTACTTTAGCAAACATTTGTGCTGATAAAAAAATTGCACTTAGATCCAGTGTCTGCTTTAAGCTGTGCAGGTTTCCTATTAATTCGTACAGTACAAAATATTTCACTCTTTGCTGACATCTGATAGTCTACTGTATTAACTGTTTCATTAATCACAGAGACACCATCAACATAAAAAGTTTGCTCACAGCTTTCTATCTGATCTACTTGCTTCTTCCCATACTCTCTTTTAATAAAATAATGCGGTACGTTAGACTTGCAAAGCCTTTTGAAATTATTCCGCTTTTTACATTTGTGACACTGCTGACCAAAAGCTAAGCACTTGTCTCATCTAGGTTCATGACTGCCTACAAATTATGACAGTCAAGAATAAGGTTAACTGCTGCAGTCCCATTCAGTTTACAGTTAAGGTTGAGTGTAGCACTGCTTCTCAGTTTATATTTCTTTTTCATCTTAGTTTTTTGTTGTACACTATCAGCATTCACACTGGCAAATACTGCATGCATTCTTTCCTCATTCTTAAGCATATTCGTGTGCTTTTCTGTAAGTTCATGTATCTGACAAATCTCTACAACTTTGCTCAATGTTAATTCACTATCTCGAAGCAAAATCTTTCTCACTGCATCATTAACACCACACACACAAGCCTGTCTTTTATCAACTCATCTTGTAAATCATCAGATCTACACATTTTAGCTTTATTTCTCAAGTCAGTAATATATGCTGCTATAGTTTCACCACGGTTTTGATCTCCTGTGTAAAACATGTGCCTTTCCATTGTAATATTTGTTTGAGGGTTACACTTCTCTCTAAATTTATGTTTTAAACACTCAGGGTTTTCCTGTGTTTCAGCCTGTGTCACAATATGACGGTTCCCCCTCCCCTGCATACACAGCAGGTGCATACATAAATAAATTTTCCCTTTCAATGGCTTCTGAGTCAGCTAAATTATGAAGTGTAAATGCTCTTGTACATACATGTTTATCAGAAAATATAGCCTGTATGAAAATATCATATTCTTGCTCAAACACTCTCCAGTTCTCTGCAATATTATTATCAAACACCAGCGGTCCAGGTCTGCAAAATCTCTTTGCCATAACAACAAAATTCATTTAAATATAAGCATTGACCAGGAACTTGTAATTATCCCCAAATGAGCAACAATCTCTCTGAAATTGCTTTGTTTTAAGACTGCAAAGACTCTGAATACTCTGGACATTTCAGAATGCAAAAAAGTAGTACTTTGCAAAGAAATTCAGTTGTTTTAGCATTTTCGTACACTTTAAACACTTTGGAAATGATTTCAAACACTATTTTGTATATTTTATTTATCTCAGTAATTATCTTCAACATTTTGAATGTTTTTCCACTTATTCAGTGACTGAAAAATCATTTAAATGAGTTTAAGTACCTTTGAATAACCACTGACCTGTTTGTGAGTTCACTCCTGTATGTTTCTCCACTTCTAACTTTGTGCCTTATAGTTTGTAAGATGCTTTAACTTCATATCCCATTCTCACTCCATATCACTTGTCTTGTATATTCAGAAAGATGCTAAAGTGTTGTAATGGGTTCAAGATATTTATAGTACATAAACACATCAGGAATCATAACTGGAAAATGTACTTTGAATTACATAAGCTAACTGACTTACTTATTACTTCAAAAACACTTACATGTGCATCTCCATTCATGCCTGCATTCACTCTGTCTGACTGTACAAAATGGCACCGATTTTGCACGTGCGCAGTAATTTATGTGCATGTGTTATCTAGCTACAGTGGCTGACTAGGTACAAAGTACTCAATGATCTGCAGCAACCAAGCTACTTGAGAAGAACAGTGTTGCTGGTTTCTGCTAAATTCTACAAAAGCTAAGACTTAAATTACCATATCCATTGCGTCACTTGTTTATCACATTTTTGTCACAGCTACATTGGTTCTGTTTTGAATATCTGCACTTTCTGACCTTTTTTACAGTCTTTAGTTAGAACTGCTTTGGTTCCACTTTAGTGACAGCAGGGAGGACCTGAGTTATTTTCTGGACCAAGTCTATATAAAGGAAAGAAGAGTGTGCTATTTTTTTTGATTGGCCACAGGGCCTTGTTTGTGTGTTTTTTATTAATCAAATCTCCTCTACTATTTAAGTGCCGCAGTTGCACAATGCTTGGCTTATAACCCTATGAGAAAGCTAAGCCTTGCATTACCTTATCCACTGTTTTACCATTTGTTTTTAACATTGATTTTGACACAGCTGCATTAATTGAGTGTTTCTGTGTTGCATATCTGCACTTTTTGACCATTTTTTGCACCATTTAGTTAGAACTGCTGCTCTCTGTGCAATGGTACCTAACAGTGATATGAACAGTTGCCAGTACCTCTCAGCATAATTCCCCCTTGTAATCTGTGTAGATTCTCTCACAGTTTCCCTTAAAATACCGTTACTGTCTAGAAAGATTGTTTTAAGTACTAGAGCATCTAGTATGCACATAGCTGATCATTGCTCATCAAGTTTCTTGGGTTAATAACCTGTTCAATATTTAAATTTCCCCTCACTCATCTCTAGTAGATCGGTAGCCATGGATATGGACTTCCCAACACTCTCTCTGTGGCCATTCTGGTTGATATGGGTATTTTGAGGCATTGTAGCAATTGTTTAATGTACAGTGACATCCCACTTAT